>NW_020439751.1:0-6214 GCF_000699045.2 Agrilus planipennis
GTTTAAAGAAGCAATCTTCAATTTGTGTTTGTATTTATGTATAACAATCGTCAACTTTTGCTAACACTTTGTGTTTACTTCACAAAGATTGCTCGGGTAAGATGCATTCTAACCAGATAATATACAAATTTTGAATATATCCGCTTATTAACTACAATGTCTCTGCAATACGCACTTTTACTTCTTATAACGTAGTTCATATATATTAACATTAAAAGATATCTACACAATTAATTTTTTGTGAAATTGCAAGACATTTTTTCCCTGTAAATTTTTCCCTAATACCTAATTATGGAGTAATTAGCAATTAAAAATTATACTAACTGGCTTTTCTTTTGAAAATTGTATCTAGGCAAAAATCGCTGCTAACAATTGAAACAAAAGCAGTGCAAATACGTCTGTTTTGTTTTGTACGCCATGTTTTGCTAATTAACTACATAATTTTTAATTGCTGGTTACTCGATTATAGTGCATCCGATCGAAAAATTAAGAAGAAAAAAGTTTTTAGAATTATAAAAAGCGCCGAATACTGCACAAAAATAAATGTATGACAATAAAATATTTTCCGAATTTATAATTTTTTTAGTCAAATTTCTATTATCCTTTCAACGTTTTCGGAACATTTTGGTTCGTAGCAGGACCGGCTTTTATACTTTCTGCAAACACGTATATTGACAAGTGGGTTAGAGAATCTGTAGTAAACGCAGTTTTGCTATTAATTACTTTTGGAGGGCACCTGATGTTTTTGGTAATATTTATACCTAATAAAGATATTAAAAAACAGCACTTATTATGGTACGATAATTTCAGGTTTTAACCATGCCATCAAGAGCTAATAAAAATTTTCCTTATCATGTAAGAACTTCTCAAATTGGTATCATGGAAGTAGCAGGTAATAAGTAGCATTTTTTATAAAAACCATTGCGGTCTGCAAATTTATTTGTGTACTTACTTCTTTCAGGACCAAATTCTCCTGGTCATTTTAATCATTACCCTTATGAACCATCAGCTGATCCATACGAACAAACTGTTATAATACCTTTAACCAAAAGAACTGAAGAATTGTTTGGGGGAATTTATGCTCATAAATTAAATTCATCCACAAGAAGTACTAATAATTCTCAAAACAATCTTATGAAAGATGTAGAAGAACGAAGATTAGCTATAGACATTATACCAGACTCACGAATGCAAAATGTTCTATCCTGGGCTATTGCCAAAGATTGTTCTTCACTTTCAGTTCCTACATTCGAAAGGATTTATCAAGGGGATAGTTTCCGTAACTCATATTTATTTATTTATTTATTTGCTTTAAAAGTAATGAAATCTGAAGAGATTTTGCCAAAATTTGTTCTTAACTGTTTTTTTATTATTTATTGTCATTATATATCCAGTAACATTAAGAAAAACTTCAATTTAACGTTTAAAAGTTAATTTCTCTCATTTTAAAATTCAAATAAATTCGAAATAATTGAAATGCAGTTTTCTACATTAACGTCAATCTGAAGGGCCTGTCAGTTCTTGTAAATGTTACTAATAAAATGCCTCCTGTTAAATTTGACGAAGTTCTGCGACGACGTCAACCGTGGGCAAAGAAATCACTAGTGAACTCAATTGAATTATAGATCGAACCTCTAGTGAACGCAATTAAAACATAGATTAGTTATTTACCAAAATAAAATTTTTAGAATTGAATTGCGCCTGTCTACCTGTTAATCCATTTATTTGTCTGAGCTAATCTCTGAAACGTCCGGGTTCAATGTAATGCTTCCCTTTTCGATTTCAGTTTAGGCTATGTTTCATCTCAATATTTCAAATAATTTTGGAAAATTTTCTCAGAAACTTGGCTGCACAATACAATTACTGTTTGGTTTAGTTTGGATAATTGAATTATTTGATTATTCTTTGTTATTTTTAACTACCTATAGCTAAACGTGTTTCCTTTTATATACTTTTTCAGGATCTACCCAAAGTAGAAGAGACGAAACCGAAAATCCTTACTCAAGTCCTACTTTCGAAGTTCAAAAGCGTACCGAATTCCCGAGAAATGACTTCAGTGATTACATTAAAGACGTTCCAGTTGAACTATTCACGGTAAGCAAAATGGTTGTAACAACCACCAGCCAAAATAATCATGGAAAAGAGGAGCGAAACGATTAATAAGTAATTTAAACATTCACAAACGCACAATCTTTTTTATTAGTTACTCATAATTTTCAATTTGCTTCCTTTAAATATCTACATTAATTTATAAAGATACATAACAAATACATATCAAAAATTGTACTAGAAGTATAATCTTTAAATAAAAAAATTAGTTTACAAAATTCGCTTCACAATTTTAATTTTAATGCGAGCAGATGACAAGTCTTATTAAACGCAAGGTTGTAAGAATCGAAAACAATTTATCCAATATCTTACTATAAATCTACCCTTAGCAAACTTCTTAAAGCTCTTGTGGCTTATTTATTGAAGTATGTTTCAAAAAGTCCACTCATCAAATATGTAAAATAAAACATAAATTACCACAAAAATAAACATTTATTATTCGTCATCAAAATACATTTTTCATCACGATGATAAGTCAAAACAGTATCCTAGAGAACGTTAGTCATACATTTTTTAATAGGTACTTTAGTCGTAGAATTTTAAATAAATCAACATTGGTTTAAGTTAAACATTAATACAATTTAACAAAAAAATCAGTAGACATTCCTTAATTTACACTAACTCCTTCCAACTGTGTAAGTACATTAACCATTTCCGGACGATCTTTTGGCCTTTCACTGACACATAATTTCCCAATATCTATTAAACTCCTATAACAAACATCCCCACTTTCTACGCGAGTATCCTTTAAATCTAAAATGTCTCCTTCGTAATTTACCACGTGATCCTTTAGAAATTTCTCCTGCCTTTGGTTCGAATAAGCGCTAAGAGATGTAGCAATTTCAAATAGAACTACCCCAAAACTGTACGTATCAACTTTTGTAGAAAATTTCTTAGCCCGAAGGAATTCATCAGGAAGGTAGGGTCTTGTACCATGAATCCTTGACACTTTAATGTGAGTATAATCGGCATGAGGACCTTCTCTAGCAAGGCCAAAATCTCCTATTTTAGCGTTGTTACAAGGATCAAGAAGGATATTCGCCGATTTAATGTCCCCGTGAATTAAAGGCTTCTCGCCTATTGTGTGAAGATATTGAAGACCTCTGTAAAAACAATGATAGATATAAATTGCTGGGGGATCCAAATAACAAATACTATCTTATTAATTATTGAAACACAATAAAAGTAACAGATGGAATATAAATAAATTAGAGCTGAAAGGGTAAGGTTTTTAGTAATATAAAATCAATACCAACGTTTCGCCTCTTGGTATGATACTTTACCAATTACCATTTTAATAGAAATCCTACCACCCTATATTAAGGGGAAGAAATGGATGTCGTAACAATGTTTTGAGCAAAAAGCATTCTGCATTCTTTAAGACACTTTTAAAACACTCATCTGCCAATTAATTCAACTTTTTTTTTGCATACCTATTTGAAAAAACAAATTCACAATTAAATTGTAATTAATTTGTACCTTGCAGTTCCAATGGCAATATTAAGCCTCTGGCGCCATTTTAAAACCTTTTCTTGTTCTTTGACTTTTAGTCTTCTTTCAAGACATCCACCAGACATAAACTGATAAACAAGACAGGGCTGTGGCCCGCCTATGCTATACCTAAAATTTAATAACATCAAATAACGTCATTTTTCTTATTTATTTTTCCATGCATTATATAAAATTGCAAGCAAAAGCTATACTAACTACTAACCACTGCTACTAATAATAATATGAAAATAGCTTTTGTAAGAATCATTAAAAAAAAACATTTAATTTTAAGACCAAGAAGAAACAATTGAAATAGCTATAAAACTATTTATTAACAGGCACTAGGGCAATTGAATAAGGAATAAGAGAGAGGTAAGATGGTAGGACACCTTCTGAGACATGGGCTAGTAAGATAAATTAATAAGAGTAAATAGGGACAAAGGGAGGCCTAGGTTAGATTAGTGTTACCAAATACATACAGATGTGGGATGTTCCAATTTTCTGGAAATGTGGAGATTAGTTCAGGATCGGAGAAAGTAGGGTAATATCTATTCAATCCTCAGACTGATGTTCCTATAATGATAATGACTATTAATAAGGCACATACCCATACAAAGGCAAAATATTATCATGTCTGTAAGCATTTAGACAATGTAATTCAGTTATTGATTGTTTAATCTGTTCACTATGGGACTCTGGATTATCTTCTCTTTGTTCAATTCTTTTTATAGCTACTTCTGTATACTTCCATGTACCTTTAAAAAATTCAGAAAGTATGTTTTAAAAGTCATACAGTTACAGAATGATAGAAATTCTAATTTCATAATCAAATTGTAAATAAAAAAAAACCTTTAAAAACAGTTCCAAATCCTCCCTTTCCCAAAACTGTTGTTGGACTCCAGTTGTTTGTGCTCATTTGAAGTTCTTCATAAGGAATTTGTGGTATAGCACCAGCTGTCTCAGCTACATAAGAAATATCAGATACAAGAAGCCCTTTGGATGTCCCAGTCTGTATCTACAATGTAAAAAGGTATTTTTTTAATTGTGAATGGACTACATAACAAATTTATTTCATTACTGACCCTAGCAAGAGGCAGTCTATGTTTTAAAACCACTTTTTGATTGATACTTTCATTATCTTCTCTACTAACTTCATTCTGATGTTGATCGTTTGGAGCAGCATTAAGGATTTTTATTTGACTTTCAGTTTCAATGCCGTAATTGAAAACATTTTTATGAGTAATGTTTAATGCTTTCTCTGACATGTTATTAAAGTTTTCTAGAGGCACTTTTGCATCTTTTACACATGGATTCTCAATAGTGCACTGTTGAAACTTTCTTGTTAGATCCTTTAAAACTATAAGTCTGTGGTATGGTTGATCAACATATTTCTTAATAATTGTCATTGCATGATAGTGACGCATACGACTAAGCAATACAAACAGTTCCAATACAGTATGATTTTGATGACCCCACTTAGTAAGAAGCTCATCTGATGGTGAAAACCCTCTTGATTCTTGGCGTCGCAAATCCTATTTAATAACAATAAACTAGTCATACTTTTAACAATATTTAAAGTAAATTCCATATTTACCTGTACAGTAAAAGTATCGTACTTCATGTGAGAAACAGCTAGCTCTTCCCATGTTTTATTTTGATCAAGAATTCTACACAATTCTCTTCTTTCTAAATGGGGTAACTGATAAATATACATTATTAATCAGGCAACAAAGGATATAGTATGTAAAAACAAAAGGAAGCAAATAACTACTGCATCACTTCTCATGAAATCTCTGGCTGACAAAGTATTTAGGACAATGTGGGAATTTCCAAAACCACATTGCAAATTGTATGACGAACATAAAAATATTTTATAGGCTGGCATAACGGAAACCCGACTTGTCCATCTCCTTATAACTGGTTCTAAATTTCTCTGTATATTTACATTTCCTTTCACATATCTTCTATTTTTATTCTGCAAATTTTAATTCGTCATACTACACACTATTTTTGTTATTTTCAATTGTTAAAAAATAAGTTTAAGAGAATTTTTTCTAGGATAATTTTAAATATTTTTTTCCTGATATGGATGCATTCATCATCTTCCGTCTCACGTGAGTCGTGAACAACACTCTTAAATAACTTTATTGTGAATATAAATTTCTTTTACTAAGTAACAAACAGTAGGACCATTTATTTCTAGATTGCAAAATAAGTTCATGGTTTACATTAATATATTTATTATTTATAAATGGTCATAGTATTTATAAAGATTACATATCAGTTCCTGAAAACGTTTGCCATTACTCGATCAATTGTGGATCAATCGCAATTTCTGGTATATGTTTCTTGAATCTATGGCAATTTCCATTAATCTATGAACAATTTCTATGTTAGCAGTTGCAATTAATCTATGGTCGCAATCATAGATAAAAGATTATATATATCTTATCTAGGGTTTCAATCTTTCAATCGCATGTCTGCCTTCTGTGGTTTTGTGCCGACTAACCTCAATTATCCTTAATTTTTTGATTTCGTGGCAGATTCACGTTTCGTGTCAAAAGACTTAAATGTAAGTAATAGTTTGGATATTTACACTAAGTAAATATCCAAA
>NW_020439751.1:7075-8678 GCF_000699045.2 Agrilus planipennis
GGGGTGCAACTATTGTGAGACATAATTAATGAACTAAAAACAAAACAAATTATTCCTTTGAAAATGGTTGGTAGACTGAAATTGTTGGGATTTCTAGTAAAACTTTGTGAAAATTTCCACTAGTGTTTGTTTTGCTTTTACTTCATTAAACAAATTCTAATGAAATGCATGAGTTATTGAGTTCATATTTTTTATTAGTTCCACAAACAATTTTATTACTTCTAATTGTAAGTTGGTGATTCTGATATTTGCACTGAATTGGAAATTATTGCTTTTTGGAAGTACTATGAACATTTACGAATTATTTTTGAATTTTAAATTTTATTAAACGGAAATATTTTCAAAAAACAAATTTTGTCCCAGTAATTTAACCTTTTGAATTTCCCGCTTTAACAGTGGCTTCCAAGATTTTTAAATTAAATAAGGCTAAAGGTTTTTTCATATAGATTTTACTTTTATTTATTTTTTATTCTTTAATAAAGTGTTTATTTTAAAAGGCAGTTTACAATTATGAAGCAATTTTTTTTTGTAAATAGTTACCTTATTGAAACATTGCAGTCGCCGCTACTGAATGTTTGTTTTGTTTGTTTGACAATACATCTGTCAAAATTACAATGACGTTGTCATTTTCTTAAGAGCAACTTCAAAGAAGAAAAAGTAGACCTAACGATATTTTAAATGAGTGTTCAACTAAAGTTGTTATAGTAATTCTGCTAAAGGAAACAACGCGTTTCTTGAATGGTTCTTTCATTTTAAAAATTTTTGATAGGCAAAAGAACTCTTAATATATAACAGCTTGCTCTGAGTTGCGTAGAAATACTATTTTCCGTGGTGATTATCAGCCATTTTGGGTGTACCATTTTGACTAAACGGCACGTCGTGAATTATTAGTCAGGTTCGGTCAAGTTTAGTTTGTGCAACCAAGAATTAAGAAAGGGGGGCATATTTTAATAATTTTAGGGTAGTAGTTGCTGTAAAATTTCCAAAATGTCGCAGCAACTGCTTCCGATTCGCTTTCAAGAGCATCTACAGGTAAGTTTTGAGAAATTTCCACGTATCGGTTTAGAAACCGGGATTTCCATGTAACATCATTTTTATGCTTGTTTTTCATATTAAAACAAGTATTCTGTAATTTTTACGTTGTTAAAAAGTTCTATAATAATAATTTTGACCTGTGCCCTTTAAAAGACACATATTTCATAGGGAAGGGGGCGTTTTCGTTAATGGAATAATTATTTATAGATTCATTTGTAGATAATGTCTATGAAAAAAATGTTCTTTTATTCTTTTAGCTGATAATTTCATTAAAGTTGACTACATACTATAGCAAGTAGGTCAATTACTTGTGAATACAACTAAAACTTGCACAAATCAATAATTTCTACAGGGTGCTAACAAAAAAAAATACAAAACTAAATGGTAATGGTACATACAGAATATGGGTCATAAAATGTTACATAGTCTAGACATGTGGCTCTTTAAAGATAAAATAAAGAAATTTCTACTTATATTCCAACAAGACACGTTATGAAGCTACCTGTCCATAGACATGATAAATGATTGAAATATTAGTATGAAAGCTTTAAGTTGAAAGTAAAGCAAA
>NW_020439752.1:0-6297 GCF_000699045.2 Agrilus planipennis
TGCCAAGTATTTTTTTTTTAAGTTTAGGACATTTATCACACTCTCTGAAAGTGGCCAGTCAAAAAATTAAAAATTATGAATTTTATGGCCATTATAAAAAAAGAGATATATCCAGGAGATGGACGGGCAGTCCCTCCGGACTACGCCGGAAGGTAGGGCGGAAGGCCCTCTTCAGCCTGCTTTCAGGAATCGTGAGAATGGGTAGGTGGTGGTTCAAGAGAGAAAGATGAGACGGACGAAATGAAGGCAGAACAGAATGAAAGATTATCTATGGAATATTACTGCCTCAGCATTTGCCTAAGTGATCCAAGGAAACCACAGAAAAATCAAGGCAGACGGACCCGGAATCGAACCGGCGTCCTCCCGAATGCTAAACAGTGGTCTAAACCTCTAGGCCATGCCGCTCGGTTGGAGAACTACCCACATATATATGTACGGAATATTCTTCAAGAGAACCAGGGGCCCGGGTTCCATTCCTGGCGAGGCTGTGACAGCAGGAACAATTTTTCCCCGTTAATTTAAGGCGAACTGTAGAGAATAAATAGTTTTCACTTTAATGTTTAATATTCAATATTAATCTCTTCAACAACATTTCGTACACTTATATGCTAAATTAAATGTAGAGTAAATATTTTTTATTAAATTTTACAACATAATTTTTTATAAATCTTAAAATAGAAGGCAGTTGTAATTAACCGAAAACATTAATAATTATGAGTTTAAAAATTAATTAAACGCAGTACGGTACGTAATTTGACGTTATATATATCCGTAAATAGTGGAAATTGTGTTATGGCTTACAATTAATCTAGGTAGAAGAATAATTAATTAATAAAATCAGTTTTTTTTCTTCTCTGTCTATAAATAATGAAATTAATATACTAGACAATCGACACACACATCAAATTTATTCGTTTGTCTCACCCTTTTTAATAAGTTTTCCTTCATTAATCGGTTTAATAAAGCATCATTAATAAGCAAAGTGAATTTGCTAATATGTAACAAGTGCTCCATATACGAAAAGGATTAGCCATCAGTTTTAAGAAAACTACTTACCTACTGTTTTAAATGAAAAATATTAATTTAAAGAGTTATAATTATTACAATTTTATGGTCGACTTGGTATGCGTTTCGCAAGGTTGTCCCTTTGTCAAAAATTACATAATTCCTACTTGTAGGAGATGTGTGTATTAAACTACTCCACTCTGTCACAGACAAATTTAACTTATTGTTAATACAAACTTTATAGGCGAGGAACCCTTGACATTGAAACTACCGCCATCGCGTAATTGTAAAAGTTGTAAAAAAATTGATAATTGACAATAATACGAACAAAGTGACATTGGTACTCGTTAATTTACTTAGCTGAAAGTATATTAAAAAAAATATTTATAATACAAAAGAAAAATTTTTTAATCATCATGGCGAATTTTAAATAATTGTACTGTAAATTAGAAAGAAGAGACTGTGGTAAATATTAATTAAAAATTAAAAGGAATACGCGAGTCTCGCGTTGATAATGCCCACGTATGAAGTGGGCGAAACACGTGTCCGCTCAAATAACATTATTTGTGGTAATTAGGGGTGAGTATGTCTTTTAATTTTTAATTAATTGTACTGTATTCGACAGGAAATTTGTTAATTTAAAAGAACAGAATTGGCTTATCATTTTTTTTTAGCTGAGAGGACATGACATACCTACACAGAGGGTGTCAAAGAGAGTAAATTGATAAATTTCTTATCGAAGGTTCGCGATGATGGTAAAACATTTTTTCTCTTCTACTATAAAAAATTTTTTGAATATACTTTTGCATCTCATGCAATAAATATTGTATTATTTTATTATTCATAGATATTTTTGTATAAAATTAAATTCTATAGCCGGCGTGAGAAAAGCATTTTGTTTATGATGTTTAAACTACTATTCAATTCAATATTATTTATTTGTGAAGTACTGTCTGTTGTAAAATTTTGTATCTTTTGTTAGTCACGTTTTATGGTTATTAGTGTAGTTTCCAAATTTTATTTTCCGAAATATTTATACAATTACCTGGAGGAGGGTAATAACCTTGTTGCCAGCCGAATCGTTTTGCACCCCCAAACAATGCTCGCTACGCCCAGTTAGGAAACTAGTTAGAAGTATATTTAAAGGTCGAAAGATATTCAAAAGCATCCGAGCGGCATGGCCTAGAGGTTTAGACCATTGCTTAGCATTCGGGAGGACACCGGTTCGATTGCGGGTCCGTCTGCCTTGGTCCCAGTTTTTCTGTGGTTTCTTTGGATCACTTAGGCAAATGCTGAGGCAGTAATATTCCACAGCGAATCTTTCATTCTCTTCTGTCTTCATTTCGTCCGTCTCATCTTTCTCACCCGAACCACCACCCACCCATTCCCACGATTCCAGAAAGCAGGTTGAAGAGGGCCTTCCGCTCTACCTTCCGGCATAGTCCGGAGGGACTGCCCGCCCACCAGCATTACTGGCTGGTGGGAATGAAACACCCAAAAGTTTTTTTTTTTTTTTTTTTCATTCAGATGCAATTCATCGACTCAAAAACAAGCATTCATCAACAGACATTCACTATCATCATTCGCAACCAATAACTTTCACACATTAAAATTGAGATTCTCAGAGCTACCTAGTTAATTATAATTGTTATATGTATAAATTAAGT
This sequence comes from Agrilus planipennis, assembly GCF_000699045.2. NCBI lineage: Eukaryota > Metazoa > Arthropoda > Insecta > Coleoptera > Buprestidae > Agrilus > Agrilus planipennis. The sequence continues at coordinate 2,673 of NW_020439752.1, forward strand.
GTTAAGTGTTGATAATTAAATATTTTACAAAACTATCGTCTTTTACCACTTTTTTGAACTGGTTACTCGCTATTAATTTGGCGTATAACGTGAGGATACCAGAAAGTATTCTTTCATCATTTCCTCACAACAAAACACTTTCGCCTAAGTAAACTTAGCGTACCAAAACCATTTTGTTTGTAGGATTGTCAATTATCAATTTTAAAAAAAAAATTACAATTCCGCAATGACAGTACTTTCAATGTCATCGGCTCCCGAACCATGAGGTTACCTAATTTAGTCCATCTATATTTTGATTTATGATTCTTAGATAAATCGAAATTTCAATTGACCTTCAGTCATCAGCACGATTTCAATTTGCCACCCACTTTTCAAATTCATTCACATAAACTGTGAGAATAAATATACACCATACATGCATGCATTCACTCATAAAAGACCTATGTTGTATTCTACTTTAAGCAGGGTATGCATGCGATGGTCCAATTTAATTAAAAAATGATTCCAGGCCTGTCGCTTATTGAACAACTTAATATCAATAACAATGACAATAACGAACACTAACACATTTAAACACGAACACACACACATTGGGAACATTGACGTCAGTGGGTGACCTCCGAACCTGAATTTATTTTCATTATCTGCGTGGCGCACTAGTTACAATTTGAAACTATGGGAACGGTTCTGGTTCTGAATGAAGAAAAAGAAAAGGCAATATTAGAAGAAGATAGGCGCATTATCGTAAAGGTTTTTAGAAAAAGAGATGTGAGGTAGAATAAGTTTATAATGCTACACAGGGTGGTTCTGAAAAAACTAGTAAGCTTGAAGGAGGTAGTAGGGAACTACACAAGAAGAAAATTAAGTAAATGTTTTAAGTCCGAATGTTCGCTATTTTCGAGAAAAACGTAGTTCAAAGTAAAGACAAATGCAATTCTAGTTCTGGAAAGAAATGCGACAATGTAACGCCGTATTCATTCAACTGGCAATTAGCAGCATTGGTGCTATATTTCTTCTGTATTTTTGTACTCATACATTGATTGTTATTTATTAAATTAGGTCAAGTGTGATTGACTTTGTTTAAGTTACAACTAGCTTATAGTAGTTCTTCATTCTTTTATTATTGTAGACTTGTATGTATATAGTCCATCAAATTGACAGTAGGTCAGTGTGTCACTATCATAGGTCAGTGTAGAACAGTAGTTGCTACAATGGCGTTTATTACGGGAGAACTTTGTGACACGATACTTAGTTACGGTGAATGCAATTGTTAACGCAACGGTCCAATTGTACCGTCATCAGTATCCTAAAGGAAGACTTCTTTACCAGCAAATTGTCATAAATGCTGTACAGAGATTAAAAGAACCCGGCAATTGTACATTTAATTTCTTCTAGGACTATCGATGAACCAGTCACAAAAAAAGGTAATGCACCTTGACAATAACTCAATGGTGGTGTGGAGATTAATCTTACAATTGAAAAAGTTAGGATTATATACTTAGAGGATAGTAATTTAACTATTAATGTTTAAGTAAAGTTAATTTTATTTTTCTTTTGTACTCTTATTACCATATTGAGGTGTATTTTAAACAGTGCTGCATACTATCAGTTATAAATAAAGTTGTTATTTAATAAATGTATATTGTAGTGGGCGTCCAAACAGTGTCGTGTGTAATAATCTGACGGTATGCAGTTGATATTTACGTTATTAGTCGTTCCACAACTGGCACTGTTTACATTCTTCATCAATGCAGCTACTTACTTGGTGCCAAAATTCGCTTTACAATTCCTGTGCTGGCGACTCATGCCCTGCACCGGGTTAGGATTGTAAGTTAAATATGAAAAAATATTTGAAATAAAGGGATATGGGCCGCTTAAATTAAAGTTAACTCCGATGAAAACAACAGAAGACATTAATCGATACATCAAAGAATCATGTATTCCTTTTATGAAGACTCTTTGTGAATAAAAGACTTTGTTGAGTTTTGAAACATTCAAGAAAAGGAGAAAGAGCATGTTCTTCTGTTCTGCATATGAACTGCTTCAATTTACCAGGCATTAGTTAAAAAAAGCACATCCAGTTTTAATGACAATGTGATTGATCATTTAGCAGCACAAAGGAAAGAAGAATAGATTTAAATTTCCTATAAATAGACTGCAGTACTATAAAACATAAAAATTAAGTAAATGTTTACCGTTTTAGAGGGAGACATAGTTTAAGTAGAGGTAAACTCAATTCCGGCCCTGGTAAAGAAATAGGACCTACAACGTTGCACTCAATCAGCTGGTGATTAACAGCATAAGTGTAGCAGTTGTTTTGTATTTTTTTTTACTAATTCAAGACGTTTTTATTAACAACCTCTAGTAGCCGTTTATTCTTTTAACGTTTAAACCTTATATTTAGTCAATCAATATGCATTTCAATAAAGTAGTTCAGCAATAAAAAACATCAATCATTAGTGTAGATCAGTTACTATCCAACAGTTATTATAATAATGTGACATGATTTGAACCACACCGTTGCTGTAGGGACGAAATCCTTTATATCCAAGAAGACAATCCCTAAAATAATATACGGGAAATAGCAGGGAATTTTGGCAAAATTTTATAGAAACAATTGCTGCTTCTTTATCATTTGCAGCGAGTGTAAGCCTTGCTTGAAACTGATTTTCAGTCGGGAGTGGTTTGTGTTAGTGTTTTCGAAAGAAGAGTGCTGTATAGCCTAATTTTTTTCATAGGGAAGTTTGAATCTACACGATAAACACTATTGATGCGTCGCAAATTGGCATTTTTAATATACAGCGTTTTATAAAACATACGAATGAGTTTTAAGACTGTCAATGTATCTAAAATTGCAAACACTCTCTTCGATTGCATAATTTGACTGATTAAAGTGGCTTTAATTACTGCTTATTTAACAATTAATTATGCAACTGATCATTTAATAATGGAAGATATTATGTGCAGTTTACGATACGGTTAATAGTTTATCTTTATTTTCTTCTTATCTACATACCTAATGAATTTAAATGAGTAGGTACTACGTGTTTACGTATGTATAAAGACTTTTTTTAAAATTAAATTATTAATAGTTATTCAAAATTTTAATTATAAACGTATTAATGAAGTTATCACATTTTGTTCCACAATTTACCTAAGTGTTTTATAAAACTACTAGCTTTTCCCCGCGGCTTCGCTCCCAGAAATTAATATTCTTTCTCCATAAAACCTTTTAGCTCCCAATTAACCCTTACAACGTTTTAATTTTGTGTAATGTCGCCATCTTTCAAATACAAACGTAGCAACAACATTTCATCCTTAAGGGTTGATTTTTAAAAATTGCCAAAACACGTATTTGCTTAATTTCAGCAATGAGCATCCTTCGAGTAAATCCGAGTACAAATAAAATGTAGCCCATGGAAACGTTGCAACCTCTTTTCATTTGATTAATAATATCAAACAGCATATATACCAAGTTTCAAGTAAATTCAACCATAAATAAAGTATGTCCCAAACAAAAATTGCAACACCTTTCCCTTTTTTAAATTGTCGAGATAGATCTTTCAGAAATTAAATGAGAGACCATTAAAACAAAGTTTCAAGTAAATCTGATCACAAATAATAT
>NW_020439752.1:6806-9447 GCF_000699045.2 Agrilus planipennis
GTTAGCTACGCCGGGATTCGTTTCAGCAAGTAGACATCCATATATTTAAATGGACCTTGTTGGAGCATACGTAATCCTAAAATGTAGCATCGTACTACAGATGGCGTTTACCGCGCCATTCGTGGTATTTTCTAACTTCTTTCTTGTTTCCACTTGGCACTGTAGTCATTTACTGCTGCATTTTGAATACGCTATTGTAAAATTAGGATTAATTACGAATTCAATAAACCACTTTAACTTACGCGGGTCATCGCATAGCAGTCCGAAACGGCATATAGCAGGCAGACACATCGCAAAAACATGAAACAAATACCGAAGTTACTGTTTTGCATAAAGAAAAGGGGGTAAATGGTAACTCACCGGGGGAATTGCATCCCCCATGCAGACCTTTAATAAAAAGCCCATCTTTCCATATCAGATATATATTTAACAAACCATAATCTTCAGAAATGTATATTTCCACCTAAAACGAGTAGAGGCTCCCCTGGACGCCCGACTACCGCGCTAGTAGTCAGCATCCCAATGATTTGGTGTGTGTGTGAGAACACCAAATCATATCAACCGGGCGCATGTAGGGCCCCTCACCACACAGATGCATAAGTACCACACAGGTAAAACATCATAATCGTATCACACAGGTGCTCAATAGAAGTGTACACTTAAAGCATATGCAAAACAGTTCTGCACACAGGCCTGGCCAGAACAATACTGACTCAAAATAAGACAAAATATATCCGTGCCTGCCCGGCTACTCACCTTCATGAAAAAAAAGGTCATATTTCAAATCATAACACCGACAAACGGATAAGGAAATATTAGATAAAATAAAATTACAATTCCACCAATAATAATAAAAATAAAAAAATTACTCCAAAACGTAAATTATTGTTACAAAATGGATTTATGTAGTTGAACTTAACTAAAACACAAAATTCCGCATAAGAACGATTCAAAACTTAAAACGCATTTCGGAACCAAAAGTGTCATCCTCAATTAAAGACTGTAAGGGAAAAAGGAAAAAATAGAGTGCCTTTGTGAAATCAACACTTCTGCGAAACGTGCGATCGGTATGAGCGATGAGGAGAAGGCGTAGATCAAAAATTGAAATTTTAGAAAGAAAGTAATGCAACCTGAATCTAATCTAATTTAGAATTAAAAATATTACTTGAATCGTTTTTATGGGATTTATTTTTTGAAAAATAAAATGACCAAGTCACAAATTTGACGGTCGTTCAAAGGCTAATAGAGGCCTCTTACTAGGTCAGAAGTAAATGTAAATAAAAACATAAATGATGAATAGTCGGTGATTGAATAATGTCGATGCGTTAAGTCTAATAATATCCTTGCGATATGGGCTCTGGCTTAGGTTTTATTAATTGAGTTTGTTTGTAGTACGTTGTTGGTTGTATTAAGGGGAAAATCTGGAAAAGATACATTTGCCTGTCAGCATTATGTACTAATTAAGACGAATGCTCGAAATTTCAATCCTAAATAGCATTATTTTACCGAAATTCGAAAAAATAACGCTGAAACAACAGAAAATTCTGATATTAAAAAAGGCGTCCACCAAGGAAGTATTATGTCCCCAGTGTTGTTCAACCTGTATGTAGAAAAAGCATTGTCCTTACCAATCTTAGATAGTCCCTTCGGAATTGTAGTGATCGGAATCATAATTAACAATATTCGGTTGTGGATGATATTAGCAGATAATGCACATGATCTCCAAAGTCTACTAAATCGGGACAATGAAGAAAGCTAAAGACTAGGTTTAAAAATTAAGATCAGCAAAACCAAGTTTATGATTGTTAGTAGGAAGATATTCCTGACACTTGTAACATATTAAGGAAGAAAACATCGAATAGGTTATGAAATGTAAATACTTGGGTTACACTGTTAACATAGGATGGTATCCGGATCAAGAGATCAGATGAAGGATCGCACAGGCCAGAAGAACGTTCCTAAGACTTGGAAAGACTTACAGTCAAGAATCTAAATTTCAATCTTAGATATATTAGGATGGTAAAATGATATGTCTGGTCCGTTCTCCTGTCGGGGTTGAGGCATGGACGTTTAAAATACCAATAATCAACAAAATCAAAGCCTTTGAAATGTGGATCCTGAAACGAATGTTAAGGGTGTCTTGGATCGACTATATGAGAAATGAGAACGTTCTAGCAGATCGAGAACTTTAAAAATATCAAAAAAAGAAAGATAGGTAAAAATACCAGTATGTAAAGGAAGAAAAAGTAGGAATTAGCGAATGTAAGGATAGGAAACGAAAAATTAGAAGAAGTGGTTGCTTTTAGGTATCTAGGAAGTCAGATAAGTCAGAAAGGAAGGAGTAATAGGGATATAAATTAGAGAATAGCGCAGGATTGAGTATCCTTCAATAAAAAGAAGTCACTTCTATGCTCGCAAACGATTAATTTAGAAATTCGGAAAATATTGTTAAGGTGTATGTATGGCTGCGAAACATGGACGGTGGGCGCCGCGAAAAAGAAAAGGTTAGAAGCGTTCGTGATGTTACCGCCGAATGATGAGGATACCGTGGATAAACAAGGTTAGAAATGAAGAGGTATTAGAAAGAATAGGAGAACAGAGGACTCTATGAAAGTCAATAAAAATTAGGCGAGAAAGGTTG
>NW_020439753.1:0-3920 GCF_000699045.2 Agrilus planipennis
TTTCTTGCTGCAATTCCTACCTGACATCTCTTTTTTCTATGTTTGCAACCGCTCTAGTCTAGTTAGTAAGTTGAAAGAAGAATTTAATTATGGACTATGTCAATTTTGAACGTCCTAACTATAGCAGCAGATCATCCAACTTCCCGGGATCGATAGGCTTTACAAAATTAATTGTTTTAATATAAAATTACCATAATTAGAATCAAAGATCGATGATTTACTGCTGACTTCCTATCACGTGGCAGCAGCTATTTCCTAGGGTCTATAGGCTGATAAAACAAATATCTGATCTGTGCTAGCTTGCTATCAAGCTAGCAGCAGAAAATATTCCATTTCTAGCGATCTATAGGTATGGATTCTACAAAATTGATTCTTTCACTACAAATTAACAAAAAGATTTAACGAAAATTGGGGGCTAACATCGCCTAAAACAAATTTATGTATGTAATCTAATAGCACAGCACCCATGATGATCGTCCAATATCTTGAGATCTACAGGCTCTGCAAAATTTATCGTTTCACTACTAATTTCTCTTATGTTTAACTTTGGGGGTTGAATATGTAATCTACTGGAGGGATACACACAATTTTTTCTACTCTACACGGTGGTGCCATTAAATTTTAAAACCGACGTTTTTATTTTCATTATCCATTTGTAAGACATACAAATTTTAAAACTAATATTTGACAATCACTGAAACTCTGACAAATATGTCATTTACACAACAAATTTGATCAGAATTGTTTTACACCATGGACTTTTTACATAGAGTAACTTTTATTAGTAAGATTAATAATAAAAAAGTTTCCCATGTGCTCTTACCTTAAATAGACACACTGTATATGCATTCAATTTTATCTCATAATTGTCTATCCATTTGCCTAATAAAAATCAATCATGAGTACGTACGTATCTATTCGCAATTCTTTTATACATTAAAGGTAACTAATTTTTATCACTTATAATTAATTAAATGCTAAAGTTAAGACAACACAACGATTTATAAAGTATTATTGCATATTCTGAACTTTATGCAAGTATTCTTCAAACGTATAAGTACATAAATTAAAATGATTTTAAACAAAAATTAAAACACTAAAAATACCTTGATGTCAGTGAAGTATTTTGTAAAATCGAAATATGTAAAGCTAAGTAAGTAACTACGTCACAAATATTCCTAATTGTTTGGTATCTCGAATGTTTTGTCTTGAAGGCTAATTCGAATTTTATTTTCATTATTTCAAATACTAGTAGACATGTGCATGTATTAATTATAAAGATATTAAAGGTAATATTCTAAAATGCATGATTTATCTAATGGGAAAAAAAAACAGTTGCATAACACCTACCTAATACTTCGGTTTTTATCGCAACTGACTAGAAAAATGTTTTTGTATTCAAAAAATTCGATTACTTATACATTACAGTGACGAATGAAAACCCAACATAGACATAAGTATTCTATTAATTATATAATTATCAAACAGTAGCATTATTTTTTGAAAAATATGATGTGGTATAGGAGCATTCCTACAAATAATAGGGGTAGCTAATTCGTAATCCCAACTAATATTATAACTGCAAATGTCAATTTAACCTAACCTAACCTAACCTAACCTAACCTAACCTAACCTAACCTAAATAATATAAATACAAATGTCAATTTATTTGTTTGTTACAATTTCACGCCTAAACTACTCGATCAATCGTCATGAAATTTTGTAAACGCATTGTCAGAGATAAAGAAAAGGATATAGGCTAACTTTCNCGTGTACTTATGGTACGCATAATGAGAATTACAATTTGTTTTTAACCTAATTAATTATTCTTTTTCGTTTACTATTATGCGATAATTGAAAAATAATCATCGACTGGCTATCAATTAATTCGAATCACAGTTTGTTTTATATTTGTATCTGTGCTCTAGTTTATAGCACACATGTACGTGCTTCTTGCCACAAAGAAGCTTCATAATAGATATCCTACGTAAGCATAACAATTAATAACAATAATAATAACCAAGCGAGCTTTGTTTAAGAAGAATGCCTATTATTAGACATTATATTCCGTAATACGGTTTATTTTTGATTTGATTTAATCATTATATATATCACGTGGTCGTTACCTCAATACTATTATATTCTATTTACTTTGTTCACAAATAACAAAAGAAAACTGATATGAATAGTAAAATCAATAACCAAATGAAAATTTATATACATAAAAAAAACTAATGTACACTTTAATATCCTAATAGAAAACCTTCCCTGCTCGTGTCCTAAAATGCCACGAAGTTCTGCTATAAGCACTCACATTTTTTAATTTTCGTTTGGAAGACGTTGCTTCTACGTATACCCTACTGTTATTAGACAATTTATGTCTTTTATGTCCCTTTTATAGTTTCAGTATGGGTAATCATGGTCGTACATGTTTTTGTAGTATCTATACGTCTGGAAATATTTAAAAACTCCAGATTATTTATACTGTCTGCTAGATACTATGATAAAAACATGATTTGTAATATGACAATTTTTATTGAGGAGTTTTTAATGTTTGTACTTGGTACCCTGAAATTAAGAAAGAGAATTCTTATATCTAGACAAAAATTTCCAGGAATTTATCATCATCATAGGGTCGTCAGTCCTAAGACTGGCTGAACACGCACTTCGACTCTTTCATATTCTTCATATAGAAGCGTTTGAAATGTGGTGTTGCCGGTGAATCATGAGGATACCGCGGATACAGAAGGTTAGAAATGAAGAGGTATTAGAAAGAATAGGAGAACAGAGAACTCCATGGAAGTCAGTAAGAGATAGGTAAGATAAGGTTGGTAAGACACCTTCTCAGACATGAAGGTCTAGTCAGAGACATTTTAGAGGCAGAAACGGGAGTTAGGAGGGGTAGAGGTAGACCTAGATTAGGTTACTGTTCGCAAATAGTTAAGGATGTGGGATGTTCTAGTTTTAAGGGAATGAGAAGATTGGCATAGGATAGAAAAGAGTGGAGGTGCGTGTTCAAACAGTCTTAGGACTGACGACGTTATGATGATGAAATCAAAGTGTTCTCTCAATATGGGGTATCCCAGCTGACCTATCTCCACAGTGTCTTCCTTCTCTAGTGCATTTCCTAACTCTTTACCTGCGTATAGATTCTCTGAATATTTTTTCCATTTATCTGGGGTTTTTTTATATTGCATCAAAATGACTCCTGTCTCGTTCCTTATACGTATTACTACTACTGTACCCTACTTCTCTGAAATTCGTTTGAATTGTTCGGGAATTTCAGAAGCAAAAATTAAAAAGCCGATATTTGTGGATCCACAAATAAAGAAAATATTTGGCAATGTGCTAAATGATTTTGAAAAACTGAATTACAAGCTTGGAGCGCTTTTAATACATCTAATATTGGTATATTTTGTTAAAAAACATCAAAAAATCAAAATGTCATAGCAAAAAAAGCTATAGACCACAGAAAAATTTAACAGTCTTCCGATTTTTCGGCATAGATAGTAAACATACCTTGTTTTGTTCATGTCATAGAAAAATAAGTGTAATTAATAATATATTAAATAGTAAACGTACTTACACGTGTTTGTTGGTACATTGCCATTATCAGCGGATAACTCTGAAAACAAAGAAAACCACTGCTACAACTGACATACATAAAATACATTACAAATATCGACTATTGATTACCATTATCGATAACGTATGACTATTTAATAGCTGACTAACTTACAACAGTACATGCATGATACATAACTAACACCACTCTTCCATTAACAACAAAGAACGGAACCATACATATTTATACACATAGATCGGTTTATATATAATATAAATATATGTAGAAAAGAAAGAATATTATTATTATTACTTGTATATTGTGTGTAACAACATTGTCGCGCTACGACGTAATT
>NW_020439753.1:4144-6183 GCF_000699045.2 Agrilus planipennis
GATATCCTCATCATCCGCCTATAACACCACATTTCGAACGCTTCTAACCTTTTCTTTTCCGCCGCTCCCACTGTCCATGTTTCGCACCCGTACAACGCCGTGCTCCAAACATACACCTTTAACAACCATTTTCGAATTTCTAAATTAACTAAATTTCTAAATTAACCGTTAACTCATTGTATAACGCGAAATATAATGAAAAAAATGCAGGTCACCTGCAGTAGGTGCATTAATTCAAGCCCGCGCGCGAGGAGGTCGTTCTTCATAAAACCTAACCAGTTTACATAGCAGTGGGGTCTAATTTTTGATTTGCCCCTGGGCCCTCGGTTACCTAGCTACGCCACTGGTTCCGTACGTTCGAATGAAAACCGGGGAGGATAACTCGTGTGTCTGTCTGTCCGTTTTTTTGATATTTTTCTCAGTTCTCTCACGTAATAACAAAAGTAAACCTTTTCTTTACAGAAAAGGCGGAAGTGTATCCAGTAAATTTCGATTCCGAGTAAACAATAAAAAAAAAACAAATACATCTACCTCCCACAAACAATTGGCATTCCAATTATCTGTTGCGTTTTCAAGTAAGGCTTATTGACCTATGCCAAGGTTACCGAAGTTGATACACCTACAATACGGTCATTATATGAATTGTATAGACCATTATCGTACTTATTAAAATTTATTAAGTTTGTTCACCTCAAGTCACTATTAAACGTATCGGAACATGCAATTAATTAACTAACAACAATAATTGTTTAATGTTTGATATATGTCTTACAAGAACGTAATAGAACAAAGCCATTGGCCGAAAATAAACAGGTACGTAAACTATTGTATTATTGCCGCTACTTTTCTAATATGTTTGTTGTTAAAAAAGAAAAATGTTTTTAAACTTTTTTATGTAAATCAATGAGTACTTAGGTATATAATACGTGAATATGATTAACGATAAGTAAGTAGTTTAAAGCAAGATATCGAGGATTTTCTATAGCTGTGTAATGCGCTTAAGTGGGTTTTTAGGTCAATACCAAAATCGGACCATTTTTAAGATAGACCATTGTGAAATAACCACCGATGAGTCAATGGGTCTGTAACTTCTTGTATTGTATGGTACTTTGCCATTAATTAATATCTCGTAGTAGGTATTAATTAAAAGTTTAATTTATAGCAAATTTTACGCTATTTTTATTTTCGAGGCTGATGTAAATACCGGAAACTTCAAGTTGTTATTCACATTTTTTTTATATAAAAACTTTCCGTTATATTTGCAAATCTTGTGCCTATAGTAATCGAAATTTTAAATTTTTTGTCTTTTCTTATCTTTATAAATACATTCCCAAACATAGGGTTGTTAAGTGCTTCAATTAATGCTATCTTATTATTTATCAAATTAAAATAATTAATTCTAGAGTACATTTTATTTAGTAATTATTGAGAGCGTGGGTTTTTGAAATCGTGTCTGTCTCCTCTTCGATCTATATAGGTACACACGTGAAAAAATAAATGCGATTTAATTAATAGTTTCGACTGAACATGATAAACATTCATAATCAAGGAAAAACAGAAAAAAAACCAGTTGATATGTACTGGAGATGAAATGAAATAAAACCAATGAAATTTTAATTGTTAGTTGAAATTTGGTGCACATATGAATCTCTGTAACCCAAATACGGACGCATAACGTAAATAAATTAATTTTGAACATGCGGGTCATTATTGGGGATCAATAGGAAATTAAAAAAAGGTTTTGTAATCTGTACCGTGTGACATATCAAATGAAAGGGCTTGTTGTAACGGTCTCGATTATATTTTTTTATAATTTTAATATAAATGGTTTTAATGTTTGGGAGGTACAATCGGAGACAAGAGTACATAAAATTAGAAATTCGTGACTAATTAGGTTTTGCAGCATATCATGAGGTAAATAAATACTATCTATACTAAAAAGAAAGTATACGGTTTGAGAGAAAATTTGGAATTTGACCAAAAACTTTGAATAAAATAAGAAATAACGAATAATATGGAAAATTTTTAACTGACTTTTG
>NW_020439753.1:7220-9899 GCF_000699045.2 Agrilus planipennis
ATCCTCATCATCCGCCTATAACACCACATTTCGAACGCTTCTAACCTTTTCTTTTCCGCCGCTCCCACTGTCCATGTTTCGCACCCGTACAACGCCGTGCTCCAAACATACACCTTTAACAACCATTTTCGAATTTCTAAATTAACTAAATTTCTAAATTAACCGTTAACTCATTGTATAACGCGAAATATAATGAAAAAAATGCAGGTCACCTGCAGTAGGTGCATTAATTCAAGCCCGCGCGCGAGGAGGTCGTTCTTCATAAAACCTAACCAGTTTACATAGCAGTGGGGTCTAATTTTTGATTTGCCCCTGGGCCCTCGGTTACCTAGCTACGCCACTGGTTCCGTACGTTCGAATGAAAACCGGGGAGGATAACTCGTGTGTCTGTCTGTCCGTTTTTTTGATATTTTTCTCAGTTCTCTCACGTAATAACAAAAGTAAACCTTTTCTTTACAGAAAAGGCGGAAGTGTATCCAGTAAATTTCGATTCCGAGTAAACAATAAAAAAAAAACAAATACATCTACCTCCCACAAACAATTGGCATTCCAATTATCTGTTGCGTTTTCAAGTAAGGCTTATTGACCTATGCCAAGGTTACCGAAGTTGATACACCTACAATACGGTCATTATATGAATTGTATAGACCATTATCGTACTTATTAAAATTTATTAAGTTTGTTCACCTCAAGTCATTCCACTCTCCAATACAAATTAATAAGTCTATAGAAAGGTTATGGGATTGTTATTATTATTACGGCTATCCCATTTAACGAGCGGGTAAACAATAAAATACAGGTACCGCTGTCCAAACTCAAATATTAAAACAAGAATTTTAATAAACAAATACGAAAATAACGTTCTTAATCGATTGTGTACATTAATAATTTTTTTAATACTTAACCTGATAATAACAGACGTAGAATTACAGTCAATTTTGTAAGATATTTTTTTTTTTTTAATAAAATTAACCAATCACAGAAATAGAGATAAAATAAGATCGCACGATTCCCATGCGTTTTTTTTTTTTTAATTGTGACAAGTAGTTTTAATACGTCTTATAACTCTACAAAAACTGTAACCTTTGATGGGTTCATTAGGAACCAGCGACCTCTATTCAATATCATTTCAACAGACAGATTAGATATAAGCGACCAATACATAATGTTTTTACGCAGAAATAATTATCACAATTACTAAAAAAATATATATTACATTTATCGATTGAGTTGCAAAAAATAACTTCCTGCTTCATAATCCAATTTAATTTTTTTATCAATTAATGATTGGTGGCGATTATTTTAATAAGTGCGTATTAGAAATTTTTGAGTATTTGCAGATAAGAACTGTAAATTTCTTGACAGGTTCTAGTCGCTGCTTCGCTCGCGTTGATGTTCTATATACTTCTCAGAGATCATTGACGACCACAAAACTAATTTTTCTATCCAACGGGAACAATATTCTTTTTCTAGATCAAAGCTACCCTATGTTCTTTCCTGCGCCCCTGACAATGTGTGTACAAAATTTCATGATGATCAGTTAGGTAGTTAAGGCGTGAAATAGTAACAAACAAACAAAGTCAGATTCGCATTTATAATAGTACTTACGTTAATTGATTAAATTCGATAAAAACTCTTTGGGAAATTTAATAATAATAATCTTGATAAAATAATTCGATTCAGGTAAAAATAAGCAAATACAAAATAGACATATGAAGATATTTCGTATTTTGTGTTTGCATTATAAATCACATTTTTATATGTATGAAAATGAAACACTTATAATGAAATAGTGTGATCAAAAGATAATTGTGAAGAGTAGCCTTAGCAGGTATTAGTGTCCGACCGAAAGTTCGGTTTCGGTCGAGTTTCGGCGGCAAACATGCCGAAACTACGACCGAAACCGAAACTGCGTTCGGGAGTTCTCGTGCTCTGCTCGGTCATGTTCGGCGCATTAAATTCCATCCAAGCGAAGTATACTATACTTACTCAAATAAACATCTCACCTATTTTAAGTATTTTTAAGGCGCAATTAAAGTATTTCCTTAAATGAGGGGTTGTTATGTTGATTTTGATTTGATTATCAATAAGTGAAAATGTCAAAGNATAAAGGTTACAACCCAACTTTAATCATGGCAACTCAATTGAGAGAAATTCGAAAGTTATACCTAGGGAATTCCCCTAAATTCTTTTTGTGGGTTGGTAGTGTTGTCAATTTGACGGATAGCGATATGTGCGTTTTATTATTTATCGATGTGTGTTTTATTGTAAATTCGAGTCAAGATTTTTTTTGCGGGAACGGTTAAAAAATTATTGCTGTATCAGGAGTAAATAAGCTAATGTCAATAAACTGTCAATATAGACAATATAGTGGTTCAATTTTATTTGATTTTAGTACCACTCATATTGATGTCCGTTACGTCAATAAATCATGTCAAATCTATAGATTTCGGCTACTCATTGTCATCATCATAAGGTCATCAGTCCTAAGACTGGTTGGACATGTACCTCCACTGTTTCCTATCCTGAGATAAATTTCGCATTTCCCTAAAACTAGAACAGCCCACATCCTTAACTATTTGCGAACAGTAATCTAATCTAGGTCTACCTCTACCCCTTCTAACTCCTGTTTCTGCCTCTAATATGTCTCTGACTAGACCTTCATGCCTGAGAAGGTGT
>NW_020439753.1:12071-13363 GCF_000699045.2 Agrilus planipennis
AAAGTATTTCCTTAAATGAGGGGTTGTTATGTTGATTTTGATTTGATTATCAATAAGTGAAAATGTCAAAGACTGCAGAGCTATGTGATTTAAAGATAAAAAAATAAAACTGACTGATTATAATAACGTTTTCTTTATTTTTCTCTCAAAACATGATCCTTATAAGGAAGTTTCGGTTTCGGTTTCGGCCGAAACTGAGACCGTTGCCGAAATTCGGTTTCGGTTTCGGTCGTAAAAACCAGTTTCGGTCGGACACTAGCAGGTATTAACAATTCAATTGCCTTGAAGATACCTCGACCGATAGGCGAAACGTTAGTTGATTCAAAATAAAGACTACACTAATCTTTTTTGTTAGAATCAGAAAGAAATGAGGAAATTGAGATGATGATGAAATAAAAAATTCAAAAGTTATCGTCAGTTGAATTTTAAGATCAAAGATATTAAGGGTAAAATTATTCAGTGTAACAATTATGTTTCTTTTGGCGACCTTAATATCTACTTTGTTAGGTTCTTCTAACTCGCTGAAACATTGACATTGTTACCATGCCTGTGTCTGACCTTTAAAAATAATAACAATTAAGTAGCTCGTATAACAGTCGCTGGTCTGGTATAAAAATAGTGTAAATTTATAAAAACATCCTTGAATAGAACATTATACAAAAGCTATGGGTAGGTACTTGCTATTTATACAACCGAAGTACATACACACATATAATTTTATGTACATTACACTATATACACTTATATTTTACCTGTGTCTACCTATATCAATAAAAATAATAAGTGGCTGTAAAATTTTCTTTGCAGAGGTCATTTTTTTTAATGTCTATTTTACTGTTCGTAGCAGTTATGATGAAACGTCTGATGGTATAAAGTAAAAAGCGTTTTAGGTATGTGGGGAGATCGTTTAAAAAAATTAGTCACGGTCCCGTTATTAGGGGTAATTCGCCTTTCCGTTTAGGGGATGAGGAAGACCTTGCAGAACCCTAAACGGTAAAGGTTTAGATGATGGACCCCACCCTCTTCGGGGGTGGGGGAATAGAAAGAGGAGGTCTCCCCCACCACTGTCCCATAAAAAGTTCGTGGCGGTCTCACCCCCATAAAAAGTTATGGGGGTTCAAAGTTAATAAACATGCCAATTTTTATACATTTCTAGGCATGTAAATATTTATATAGTCATTGTTAAACAATATTCAAAGGTAAAACTAATGAAAAATACATAAAAATATTGAGAAAGTTATATAAAACATTATTTAAATAGCTTTATCAATAGGGTAGGTTAGGTTAGGTTA
>NW_020439753.1:13830-16026 GCF_000699045.2 Agrilus planipennis
AGTTCATTGGTTTAGTGTTTAAACAACTTAAACAATAAAATAAATAGGTTAAAAAGCTGTACATCTATCATCATCATCATAAGGTTGTCAGTCCTAAGACTGGTTAGACACGTACTTCCACACTTTCCTATCCTGAGCTAATCTTCGCATTTCCCTAAAACTAGAACATCCTACATACTTAACCATTTGCGAACAGTAATTTAATCTACTTCTACCCTTCTTAACTCCTGTTTCTGCCTCTAATATGTCTCTGACTAGACCTTCATGCCTGAGAAGGTGTCCTACCAACCTCTCCCGTATTTCATATTGACTTCCATAGGGTCCTATGTTCTCCTATTCTTTCTAATACCTTCTCTAGTCACGTTATCCTTATCATTCGCCTGTAACACCACATTTCGAACGCTTCTAATCTTTTCTTTTCCGCCGCGCCCACCGTCAAACGTACAAACGATGATGAATGAATAATTGTAAAACTATTATCTATCTTTTATTAGTCGATAATATGTATAATATATGAGAAATACACTGTTATGCAGACTGATTAGATAGAACGGTATGCAATAAAATGGATGAGTCATCCTGGTTTACCACTGCTGATTGGCTGAGTCACTGCTGTTATTATACGAGAACTGCTTTTACCTTAACTTTGAATTGTTATAAACAATAAATAATGACGTAACAAATCGAGATGCAGCGTTTGCAATAAAAAAAGAGAAACTAGACAAAAAGAAACCAAACGAGTAGAAGTATCAAATTGATCGCGTTGAGAATATCTCACACTCTAACAAAAAGGCGAACCGAAATGAGTTTATTTTCCATTTTCCAAAAATTACTTGTAGTAATTAAGAATGAGTCTTTTTTATTAGTTTATTATTAAAAATAAGTAAACAAACAATTTAATTAATTTATTAAGTTCCGTTTACCGATTACGATGAGATATGATCGATTATGTTCAAAATAAAATGAATCATTATATATATTATGAAGTAATTATTTTGTATTTTAGATTTTGATAATTCAAAGGAAATAAATACTAGATAGTTTTCCCATGCCTACAATGTTTTCTTTGAATAAAGGGCAATAAAAACAATTAATAACTATTAATAAGTATATCCGGACGAACAAATCACGACTTCTAATACCTTTTTATTATTTGCAATACATTACCAGATTTATAGCAGCAATTATTATTTATCTTGCCGCGTAAATACACCATTGCGACACCTGTGGTAGAAGTTAGTATATTACTAAGGCGCTCGGGGTACTGCCGAAATGGCGCCGTCCGTTTCTGTTATTATTTTGTAGGTAGGTAGTACTGGTAAATTTTTAAGACAATAAGTAAAACGATAAACGACTAAATTTATACAGATTAACTGCGTATTGTTTACTAAAACGGAATAAATACATTTAATGTACACGATGTGTCATAAATTTTTATTTAATATCTACCAATTACGTATTATAATCGCAATGGGTGACTTTATTTTCTATTTGTAAGAATTTCAATTAAATTTTTAGAATTCTTGTGATCTAATAATATTTTTATAAAGATTGCGTTTGTTTCTATCATACAATAATTACAAGTTTGCGTATATTTAATAACTTGTTTTGATTTTCCTTTTCTCTGCCGATTATGTAAATTAACAATTTAATAAATAATCAATTATTAATTTCGAAATCCATCAAGGAACAGGGTCATATTGTGGCAGTGCGGTTAACTATACAAGCTTACATTTCGTTAACAATGCAAACAAAAATGTGGTAAGCATCTACGATATATTTTGAAAATTTTACCAAGGTCAATTTTCGCGTGTACATTTTTTCTTATAATAATAACTTAAATGACAAGCTCAAATCGTATTGGAAAATTTGATTTTTCTGTATACTTAAAGTATTGTAATTCTACAAGAATTAAGGAGACGTATTTTTTCGATTGGCATACTGAGATAAGTAATCTCAGTACTGTATGAAAATAAATAAAAGTAAAACGAAAATACTGGTATGCAATGGAAGAAAAAGTAGTGAAAGAGCGAATATAAAGATAGGAGACGAAAAATTAGAAGAAGTGGCTGATTTTAGATACCTAGGAAGCCAGATAAGCCAGGATGGAAGGAGTAGTAAGGATATAAAGCAGAGAATAGCGCAGGGTCGTGTCGCCTTTAATAAAAAAAGAAGTCACTTCTATGCTCGCGAACG
>NW_020439754.1:0-3222 GCF_000699045.2 Agrilus planipennis
TGGCAAAAAACTGATCGAGGAGGTTTTTGACCTCCTCATTTGAGGTGAAGGTTTTACCGTCTAAAACAAAGCGTTTGCAATGTAAGCGCAAGAAAAGTGTTTATTTACGACATCACATTAGAAACCTCTAAAATTATCAGTGTTTCCCTACTATATTATGCATGTATTATACATATAAACCTTCCTCTTGAGTCACTCTATCTTTAAAAAAAACCGCATCAAAATCCGTTGCGTAGTTTTAAAGATTTAAGCATGCATAGGAACAGACAGCGGGAAAGCGACTTTGTTTTATGCTATGTAGTGATGTGTAGTTCTCTAATCGAAGTCAGAAGTCTTACTATTAATTTGCTTTTTGACAGAGATGATTGTTTGTTTCTACTTGTAATAATTTGAGTCTTGTAAGTTACAGCCGTTTTGCTAAAAAGTAATTTTCTTTCCAGTGTTTGATGCAACGGCGAAGTTTCCCAGTGGAATTTTGGTCGGTTCCACCTACGACTTTGGAAATTTTGACGAATGTATACAGGTCGAGGTGCCTATAGACGGAAATCCATTTAAAGGAAAATATTGTTTAGCAACCGTCAAGATTGAACCTCCACAGTGTTCTCAAACACATGGAGTGTGTCAAAGAGGACTGAACACCAACATGCCGTACAATGGATCTGCTTGGGACAAAATCATTGTATGTAATTCTTAATTAATAATCCGCCTTTTTAGTAATTACATAATACTTACATATGTTTAGTTACATTTATAATTTTTACAAACATCACTTAGGGCTAGGAGAAGCTATTAATAAGTTTGGGACTCTTGGACTGATAGCTTAGGTTTTTTTGAACGCGAAAGTGAGGATTTTAATTAAACGGGGTTGCAGCCTAAATATCTATCTATCTAGTGCCTGATTGAAATCGTTCGAAAAATTATGTATCGTAATAATTTTATACCGGCTGCCTGTCGACGTAGATTACATTCTCCATGGATGTGATGTTAACCACGAGGTAGGCAGTTTGGTTTATTGTAATTCCTTCGGTATCGATTTTATTTTTTACCAGATTTGTATAACATACCTTCTGAAAATTATTCAAATACAAATAGAAATACTCTTACTTTATAGAGTATTTAAATGGAAATACAAATACTTGGTTTAGTATAGGTATTTAAATACAAATACAAATATTCATAAAGTATTTGAAATACAAATACTTTTAAGATTTTTTTTCGTAAAAATGATTTAAAGCAAGTATATATCTGAAAAAATAACTGTCTAAAATTATTTAAATACTAATACTTAGCTTGAGATTTTCTATCGGAAAACATATTTGCATTATTACAATTATTATAACAACTCTCTCAACAATTTATAGATAATTATATATTTTGTTGAATTGAATTGTATAGAAATCGTTTTCAGATTAAAAAATATTATCAAAAGTATTTGAAAAAGTATTTGCAAAATCAAAGAAAATTTTGTATTTAAATACAAATAATAAATACTTTCATTCAGTACTCTTAGAGTATTTGATTAAAGTATTTTAAACACTTTAAATACTTTACAAGTATGCCAATTAATCATATTTTACAAATGTTATGAGAGCAGATATTTAAAAATAACGTATTTCAATAACGTTTAAACTAATATTACGAAAATCGTTTATAAATTTTGACAATGAAGACAATTACTAAACCAGCCAATTTTATTGTTAGTTTGTTGGCATAGGTACACATGTTGTATTTTGTTTCTTTTCCCTAATTTTGAATGTATGTATTTCAATTATTTATCTGCTGATGATAAATCATTTTTTGAAATTGTGAGCAATAAGAAAGGAAAGAGAGAAGGTGGTTATTTTCGACTGTTTAATAACGTAACAACAAAAGTAAATAGGACGTGATTGATGGTTTCATAACTAATTTATGCCGCTTTTGTGGTCATCAGAGCACGAACAAGATACACAAAATTCCTTATTATCCAAAGGCGCACTAATAAATCATTCGGCGTCAGTATACAGAATACTAAGCGTTCACCTTAATGCCGTCTCTATTTTTCCACTAAAAAGGAATCATTTCCGCCGAGCTGCCAGGAATCGGGCCAGACTCGTAAATAAATGATGGACTAAAGAGTTGGTATTCAATTTTCATTACGATTCTTGCGGAAGCTTAACCCGGCGCGACGTATATAATACGAACGAAACTTCCAAAATCGGAAATGCGCGAATCGGGCGCTCGCTCTGTGAGAAAATAGGAAAGCGAAGCGCCCATCGAATGGGAACAATCCCGTCATTAACCATTAAATCTGAATAAATGCGTTTAGAAAAAGTAACCGAACGTTACGTTTATAATTGAATGTAGGTATACTTTTATTTTCAGAAATAGGTCACACCTTAACCGAATACTCACACACACACGTATATAGACAGGTAGTAAAATTTGCTCCCAATGACGTCGAAGAAAAATTGAAAACAAAGCAGACATGAATCGCGATTTTGACCTCTTTGGTTTTCATCAGCACGCCATAGACAGCATCTCCAGGACCTGTTTCTATTAAACAAGGAAAGTCGAATATACGCCATCAATAGAAATTACAATACAGTGGATTTCATTTATTACGACCTTGGTTATAGCAACCATTTTGCTATAACGACATTAAAGTCTCTTGAATTTAAAGCATACATTAGTACAAAATTCATGCGACTTTGGCGACTTCGCATGTAACGCCAAGTTCGGTGTAACGATTGTTTTTAATGAATCATTTGTAACGAATAACTAATAATTCCATGCAAATATAGCGACCAGAATCGGCTGCCAAAGACACAAAGAGCTTTCTTATCATTTGTTTACACCCACACAGATAGTCAGCTGGTGTGGTGCCCTTTACCGTTTGTTTATAAATGTTAACCAGGTAGGTAGATAAGCGTGTACGTTAAAATGGTTCAATTACAAAGTGATATTCTGAATAGTAACTGTGTTTAGTAAGTGTTATTTTTTGGTACAACGATGAATAAATATTATTATAGGTATATGTAACTAATAAGTAATGTTAAGAGATGTGTATAGGTCTGACGAAGGAAGCTGGCGAGCAGTCGCGCAGGTACTTGCCCATTTATGACCTATTTGGGTAAGTCACTTGGAACCGATACACAAATAAGCTTTCAGTAGGCGTAAATTATAGTATTAATACAGATAGGACAGTAGCGTACTAGAAAATAATGTAAAAACATGACTTATCAA
>NW_020439754.1:5007-8803 GCF_000699045.2 Agrilus planipennis
TTTCATATATATATATATATATTATTTGTTTAAGCATTTTGGCAAGAAATAGTACTGAAACAATGAAATATTTTTTTTTAATTATTAGTGTCTTTATTTAATACTTTTTAATTTGCTCCATCAAAGTTAATATTCTTTGTGAATTTAATTAAATAATTAGAGAAAAAAAAAATTAAAATGTTTTATTATCATCATCATCTTCAGCCGGAATGTTGATGGTTGGACAAGTTGAACCTCCACTTCTTTCTATCTTGAAACCTTCCCATTTCTCAAGCATTTCTGTATTAATAAAATTAGAGCATTTAACACCTATGTAATAAAACTTTTTTTTTAGAAACTTTAAGGTTTAAATAAGTTTATTTTACATTCAATTGCTGCTTTCATAGACGTAGACATATGATTATTTTTAAAGGAACGATGCTGTACAGCAGATAAACATGCATGTTTGTAGGTGTTCTTAATAGGCATATAAGTATAGACAACATCTGAATTAATATCCAAAATATTCCATCTATTCGGATGCCAAACTTTTCCGTTAATAGACTTAAGCCAAAAACTATAATCACGACCGTGACCATCCAACTGAAGCCGTGAGTTTTGTGAACATACATACATACACACATACATCAGAAAAATATTAAGTTATATGAAATATTCGTTATTCAAAAAATTTCCATGATAAATACATTCGAAAACAAACAAGATTTTTATCAAAACTATTATAAATTCAAAAGACGTTTAGTGAGCATATTGATAAACTGATTGGATCAGTTTATTTCCACTTGAAACCATTAATGATTAGGAGCAGTAGGTAATAGGCATGATTGAGACATGGAAAGTCTCGTTCACCTGCTTACCCCATAAAATTGGATTTTTAAAAAATGGTAAAATACATGCTGCCTTTTCGAAGTGAAACTTCTTTACGCACACTACGGTAAGTTCGTTTCATGCGAGTTGCTATGTAACGAAATCATGCAACGCTTTTCCCCTGCTGTCTGTCCCTATGTATAGATCTTTAAAACTACGCAACGGATTTTAATGCGGTTTTTTTTAATAGATAGAGTAACTCAAGAGGAAGGTTTATATGTATAATACATGCATAATATAGTAGGGAAACACTGATAATTTTGGAGGTTTGTAATGTGATGTCGTAAATAAACAAATTTTTTTTCGATTACATTGCAAACGCTGGCTGAACCCTACGACATAGATCAAAATAATATACTACAGTATTTTACACCTTAAAAATGTCTACAAAAAAGTCCGCGATGGTATATTCTATCTTTTAGGGATAACCCACAATAACCATTTTTTATTCTTTACTTTTTACGAGAAATAATGGCTTATTTACGAAGCGATTTTAAGCAATACAGCATTGATCCTTATCCAATTAAGTACTTTTAAATACATTGTACATTTAATATAGATCAATATGGCCCTTTACAGCATATAATTTCAATGAATATTTTGGAAGATATTACAGACTTGCGGCGGTACCGCATAGTGTACAAATAATATCATTAAATCAATTCCTTAACCCCTATCCCCGTATGTTTGTGTGTTTGAAGAAGTTTCACTTCAGTAGCGTATTGTATAATTACACGTTGTATTTTTTTGTTTTAAGAATTAAGTCTAAATTCTAGTTTTGTAACTCTGATTATTACATTAGATTATAGAAATATCAACAAGAAAATTTGATGCTTCTCTTGACGCTTTTCGTTGTAGTACGATTTCGATTTTATATACTTGGATTGTTGTTGTTTAAAGCAATTGAAAACATGATGTAGATACAGTAAAAAAAAGAATGGTGGTTGCAACGCAGACAAAAATAAAATGAATAGGCAACTTTATTGCTATCAGTAATATTTTTTTGAGTGAAGTGGTGGGACAGGTTCTCAAGGCTTTGCAGATTGTATACGACACTTATAATAATGCATCCACTTCTATTTTGTATGCAAATGTGTATGTATGTATGTCCTGCATATATCCTAAGACGTTTGTAGAATCACTAACATAGATTCCTTTCCTTTATAATTCATATATTACCTTGATCTTAGCGGATTTTTTTTTTTGAAAAATATTACAGTGCAGAAACGTGTACAGTAGGTCTAGTCTGAAGATAGAATGTTAGTAAGAGCTAAAAACTAAAACTAACTTTTTCTATTTCTTTGGAACAGTACTTTTTGTCTTGGATGCGCGCTGGCAAAATCGTAGGTAGGGAGAAAAAAGCTCATTATATTCTCAACCCTTCTTCATTAAACATCCTTTTTTATACAGTACCTGCCAAAAGTTTTGCTCAATCATGAATAGTAGTGCGAGTCGAAAATAAGCCTTTAAGCCTTTAATATATCTTCAAATATAAATAAACATCTCGTTGATATTTTCACTAGTAAATGGTATCAATAACAGCACATTTGAGCAATGTAATTGTAGTGGATAAAATGGTCAATTTTTCCGTGCAGTACTGTACGGATTATACGCTCCTCACCAGTTAAGAGTTTGGCCGAGAGTTGTCTCCTTCCTTTTCTGGCCTAGTGCTGCTCTTTTCTTCTTTGCGCCGGTCAAACTGAAGGTCACATCGTTACAGAAAGTAAACGAAGTATATTGTATGTTCTTTTCTGTACCCCTGACAATTTGGATAAAAAATATCCTATGCCCTTTTTTGTACCCCTGATAATGTGTGTACAAAATTTTATTATAGGTTTTTTCCGCGGCTTCGCTTGTTTCGATGTCCTAAATATTGTATGTGAGTACTTTTAATTCACCTAGGACCTTCAAAGGTGCTATTAGGGATATAAATACTTTTTTCTAAATCAAGTAACGTATTTGATAAAGTACCAAACGCTCGGCACGCGTTTAACTCGTAATTTTTGAAAATAATAATGGGTACATAAGTTTTATAAAATTATTAAATATCGTACCATGTGGACAGTGTTAATTAAATTCTGAATACAGAACTATAATTTTATGTATAATAATTCGATTGCAGATCGATAAGTTACTCTGAAATTATACGGTTAATTAAAGGCCCTAAATATATATTTATATTATGTTTAAAAATTAAATTGTGAACTACACCCTGGAACCACAATACTTTGTTAAAGTCAGATTTACTTCATTGCCATTAAAAATGCCTTTGTGTTATTAGTACTTCCCCAACATAATTGTCAGTAACAAAATTTCATTTAAAACTGATAACAAGATTTGTTTGCCATTAAAAAATAATAAGAAACGATGTACTAATATGTAACAAATTCGTAAAAACATGCTTAACACGTCTCATGTTTTTACTTGTATAATTACTTTAATTAATTGCTTACAAGCAACCAACAACCTTACGTAATTAATTTAACATATGTATGATGACTACGATATTTTTAATTGATAATGAGGGGATTTTGGCATAATTACTTAAATTAAAATAATTAAAAAACTGGTTAGGTTCCACCTATGGAAAACCTAAAAATACGAAGTTAGAAATCTTAACGATCATGAAATTTTAAAGGGAGGTTTTCAAATATTTTTGAAATTACTTTTTGTCTATCGCGTAAACTACTTTTGGTATTTGTTCATTTGTTGTTTTAAGTGCAGGGTATATATTGTATACAAAAAAAACAAAATCATATGCCTAAAACGTATTACTTTAATGGCTCTTTTTAATTAGTCGAAAAATCTTAGAAATTTCATGTATGCTGTAATTGTAAAATTGTTTAAAACATGTGTATGTTTTCTTCTCTAGAAAAGTTTCGAAAAAAAAGATCTTTACCAATGTAGAATATTCTCTTAAATTGTTAAA
>NW_020439755.1:0-8609 GCF_000699045.2 Agrilus planipennis
TTAATGTAAATAATTAATTTTTGTCGTTATCAGTCTTAGAAGTTAATTTTGTTAAACCCACAAACATTACAATAAATATACCCTCTTGTCGAAACGTACGTTTTGGTAATAAATCAAATTACAAGGTTTACGTTGATGATTTGTTGCACCACAACCACACAGAAAAAAAATGTTTTCATCTTTAGGGCTACTTATTTCGAAAAAATCTTTATTGGCACAAATATTCGCAAAGGTTTGAGCAAAAATTCCTGAAGATTATTGAAAATCTATAGAAAATTGATGCTGATATCAACCAATTAAAATTTACCTTTGGTGAAACAACTTTTACAATGAATTTTATTCATTCCAAAAAAGTAAGTCGGTGATAATACATTTTATAAGGCCATATTGAGAACATTCGAAAAATACACGCATTATCGTATTAGTCTTTTGTTTAACAAACAGACTCGCATAGCTACACGAGATGAGCATTTCCTTAATCTCCAATTTCCAGTAAGACTTAGGTTTATCCTACTGAGTGAGTTAAGTTATAGCATGATCGTCTTTAATTGCTTTCAACATAATTACATATAATTAGTGTGCGTTAAAATCAACAGTAATTTAACTATTGTTTAATCGTCTTTTACGAGGTAGCGAATCGGAGACGTAAGACGTACGTAAGTAAATCAGAAGGAATATGAGTTTCCATGTTCAACAGACCGTTACCTTCAGAACAAACAAGAACTGCTTTTTATTTCAGTATTTATTGCTGTGAAAATCAATTTTTATTCAGTCAAATAATTTTGCCAAAAACTAACTGGTTCAAAATTTTTCAATTTTCAAACAATTTTATTGTCTTGGAATGCAACGTCTCCATCATTATTTTCGGTCTTCTTCAGGTATTGCACAATTTTTATCACAGAATACTGATAACTTGATATGTTGGTAGTTACAATAATTTAAATAAAAAATGGTAATAAGAAAGACTGGGGTAGAAGCATTACTACTTTTGATTATCTATTATTACTGTGTTTGTCTTATGGTTCTTTACCCGACCTCCACCCTTCCATATTGTTACGATTCCTGTAAGGAGATTGAAGAAGGCCTAATGTAAATGAAACAATTTAAATTTTGATAATGGAGTATAGTTAAAACAAGACAAATTTTTTTCTGAAACAAAAATTTTGAAACAATGCCAGGTGCACGTTTACTTGTTTTTATTGAAAAAATGCTTCACCAAAAGATAAACTAAAATACAATCATGAAATCATAAAAAATTCTTTTGTTTGTTTCCAAACAGCAATATATACATATATATTTATATATCGTTATTGTGATATAAATGTTTGTGATATAGTTACGAGCTGTTTTAACGTGATTTGAAATGAAAGGAATTTTAGATTTATCCCTTTCCCTTCATCAGTGCTAAGTGCGCCCTGAGGTCGACGTCGGGACATTTTATTTTCCACGGGCGTCTTCGTCGGCAATATTAATCTTTTTCTACTTTATTACGGTCAGTTGAGTTTCCCACACGGTATACTCAACTAAAAGGAAAGTTTCTTTATCTAACAAAAGCGATTCTTGCTTAATCAGAGCTAATGAAAGATTTATGAGTTGCGCCTCCTTTATAGCTAAAAAGGTTTTGCTGTATGAGAGGAAAATAATATTGGCAAACAGCCCCGGCTCTAATGTGCGTACGTAAGTACGTAGTGGGCCTATAAGTTTTAAGAAACATTTTTCGGCTGTTATTACACATTCTGTCGCATCTACGTAAAACCAAAAAGGCCATACGTATTCAAAAGAGGCACCGTCTATAATCATAAAAAGATACCCTAAAGGTGCATTACTCATCATTCCACGAGTTTGAGACCTTCTACAAATAACAAATCCGTTATTTCCTTGAACTTTTTATCCCAATTTCGAAAAAAGGGAACTATAATAAAATTCAATACATGTGGAAGCAGAAAAATCCAGAAATAAAAGCGTAGTAACAATATTTTCTAATATTGCTTGGAATATTTTGTTGAAATAAATATTGCTGGCTTGGCGGACGGAATAAATAATTCAACAGAGTACAACGTATACTTCGTTTAGTTTCTGTAGCGATGTGACTTTCAGTTTGACCGGCGCAAAGTAGAAAAGAACAGCACTAGGCCAGAAAAGGAAGGAGACAACTCTCGGCCAAACTCTTGACCGGTGAGGAGCGTATAAT
Source organism: Agrilus planipennis (assembly GCF_000699045.2). NCBI lineage: Eukaryota > Metazoa > Arthropoda > Insecta > Coleoptera > Buprestidae > Agrilus > Agrilus planipennis. Next base: position 2,192 of record NW_020439755.1, read on the forward strand.
CCGTACAGTACTGCACAGAAAAATTGACCATTTTATACACTAAAATCGCATTACTCAAATGTGCTGCTATTGGTACCAATTACTACTGAAAATATCAACGAGATGTTTATTTATATTTGGAGACATATAAGGCTTTAACGCTTGTTTTCGATTCGCACTACTATTCATGATCGACCAAAACTTTTGGCAGGTACTGTATGAAAAAGTAAAGTAAAGTAAAGAGTCGAGAGTATAGTGAGCTTTTTTCTCCCTACCTACGATTTTGAGAGCGCGCATTCAAGACATTGGAAGGGGCACATCACTAGAGAAAGTAAATGAAGTATAGGAAAGTAGCAATTTTGACGGCAAAATATTTATTATTTTCATCATAGGTAAAAATCGTTTTCCGACTCAAAAAGTCTGTGGATCAACGCACAGGCGGCACATTAAATTCAGTGATCATGATCGGAAGAATAATGTAGCTCTAGTGATAACGAAAACTATTGAATGCATCCTTGGAAATTTTATATATTTGTCTATTTGCTTGTACGCGAAAAGTGCAGGGCTTACATGATGTTTTATAAAAATGCGCGAATATAAAATAATGAAATACACTTTACTTCTAATACATAACAACTTTGTCACATTTAGACGATCTTTCATAAAAATATGCTAGTCAGCTACACCGGACTTATTGAAATCTTGATAAAGTGATATGGGAATGCGAAGATCGTAGCCACAAACTCGGTCTAAACTTTACATGATTTGCAATGGAAAGTATCCAAATCGAGAACCGATAACACGTTCAACTGTAAGTAAAATCGAGAGTAACTGTAGCGCAAGTTTATCAGAAATCTAATAAGAAGCAAAACTTATATGTACCCTATGATGGTTTAAATTTATGTGAAAGGACTCAGTTGAATTCAAATGGAGGCTGTAATATAGGAGTAGAAGCAATACGATACATGAATAGCCAGTGGTGTAGCATAAGGATTTGTAGGTAAAAGGTTGTTATGACAAAAAAAATTACAAGTTTTTCTTTCTTTACATATTGCTTTAATTTTGAGTGATTTCGTTTCAGTTTTTAAAGTTTAAATTATAATGATTAGCTATAAAATAACTAATAATTATTTCCTTTGCGTTGCATCTCATTCAGTTGAATTTACTTAGTATTTATAAATTCTTTATCGATAGTGGAAAGGAAATTTACTGCTGCATAAAACCGAAAAGTGTAACGTTACGCGTCACGTCACGCGCCACGTGTGACCTCTGGTGGATATATCCAAAAGGAGACATTTTGACAGACTTCAGAAAATTGCCATTTTGACAAATTATCTATCAGCAGATCGCCGCTACGCTACACTGTATATGTATTGCATATGCATTTGTGTTTGTTTTGACTGGTAATTCCTGTTTGCAATTTTGTATGGTGCCAGCGTAAAAGTTTTTAACAAAATTAAACTAATATTCTACATTTGTCCGCTCGAAAGCTATATTTTTCTGGGGTTTAGTATAATTAGTTAATGTAATAGTTTAATTAAAAAATACTATTATAATATACAATCTAAAATTTCACTTCTTACGCGTGTACACTAATACACACTTGCCCCTTTTTTTATTTTTGTATTATTTTGTTCTGTGCAAATCCACTTAAAGAGTTAATGAGGTAAAAGAAATGAAGTAACTGAACACATTGCGTCGTAGAGCAATGTTTAAAATTAGTTTTCCTTTTTCCTTCTTTCAGTGAGTGTCTTTTGTACATTTCAGGGTGATTAGTATGTAATTTGTTCCTGTTCATAACCTCCCAATTAGAGTAGCTTTGTACCGTCTTCGAAAAGTACACGGGACGTTAGGATGGCGTGGCGTAAAAAACTTCAGTCTTACACTAGCATGCCGTTAAAGTACAAAATATAAATTTAAATTATGGTAATTACTCACTTAATTCCTAGCAGCACGAGGCGACAATGTAGGTTTCTCGACAAGCCAATTAGTGGAATGACAATATAATTACTGCTTGAGGTTTCAACCTGCCTACGCTTCGGACTCGCTCATGTATGAGCTACACATTATTATATTCGTCTCCTTCGAATCTCCCTCAAAATTATCGTCGAAGAATATGGGTGTCCACCCATTTTCTACGACGTACTCTCATGTTTCATGAATGCAAACTGCCGATTATATAGATAGCATCCCTCAATAAAAATCGATTTCTGAACGAATAGGTGTTTGAACGTCAAACTGCCTACGTTTTATCGGTAAATTATTCCTCAACAAAAATTCATTTTCTATTGGAATTTGACAAACATATCAACCCACCAACAAGTATCGCTTAGTACAAGTAAAGGTAATTTTGAAGAGTAATTTATAGAATGAATTACGAATTCAAGGCACACAGTAAAAATATAATTGACATATATTAGGAAGGATTGAAGATGTCCTTTTTTCTAAAATGCGTTTAACATCACCCAATATTAGCGAAAATACTGTTCTTTATAATGTAAAATAAATCTCTGCGAAGCGAAATGCTTAACACTTTTTTTATTATCACCAAAAATGTGCTTGAGCCTAAATACCTGAAGTTAGTATACCTATTAAAAATTGGAATTGAAACAAAGTAAAAGCTAAATACTCAAAATCAGATGAAAAATCAAAATGTTTCACCATTTTAAAATTAGTGTAGGTACTGCACTCTAATTTTTAGAAACTATATAAGTATAACTGAATTAAATATACAGTGTTTTAATTTTTAATGTAAAAAATGTACATATTACAGAAAATTGATGTGTTTTCAAGTAGGTGTGTATATTATAAATTATTCAAATTTTTATAATGCGCAATGTATTTGAACAATACTTTAACATTCGTTTCATTAAAAGTTAGTGCGATTCCGACAGAGTATAGTACAAAAGTAACATATAATCCGTATGGCATTCGTAACTCATTTTACCTTAGATGAATTCTTTATTTCTCTCCCTTGTACTGGGCGGGGGAGAACCAACATATTCCATTAGGTATAGACTCGTAAAGCAAACAATATATTCTGGAAATTTTCTATGTATAGAAAGGAATTACGTACATACGTTTTAATGGAATATGTTTTGAATTTTGATTACTAAATCTAAAAGAATATATTATTTATTTCTGCAACCTTTTCAAAACGTAATTGCCGAAACAGAAGCTAATCCTATTTACGTAATTCATTAGCATTCATTGTTTTTCTATAGATTTTCCGATAAATTCTTAAAGATGCATATTTGTGGTTTTTGTTGTACCTATGTAGCGATGGAAAGGTATCGTTGGTAATAAAGATCGAAGAATATGTAATTTTGCAGGTTTCTGAACTCTTTTCTCCTTTCAAGTGAATAACATCCAGTTGATGCTTTAACAAGGGAAAAAGCAACTCATTCTGATTAAGCTTTCTAAATGAGATTTTGGTACTTGGTCCGAATTTTGATCGAACTACGTTTAAGTATTCGAAAAGTGTCCGGATTCGAGCTCTATACACCTCGTTTTTCGCATGTTTTGTCTTGTTTGCGCCAGCAATTTTCTTTTAAAGCCCTGACGTCCCACGGCTCGATTACACTGACATTCACACCCTGTGGACTTTAATACCCTTACGACGGTAAAATGGCATTGCGGTGAACCAATTACCTTAATTTAAACACTTTGTTCAATGTAACTCTTCAAGATACATCGAACAGGACTTAAATATATCTACCTTATTTATTTTACTTGAATATGTCCGCAACTTCGATAGTCACTAAAGTAGCAATTTATTTATTTAGTATTTCGTGTCAGAATTTATTGAATAAATGATGATAAGTGGAATTTGTAGATCTGGATTAACTCCTACCTTAGTCTTTCTGTCATTGTTTACGTGTACATATATAAACAATTACATTACTTCTTCACTTGATCAGCATAATTACATAGGAAGATGCGCGATATTTCGGCAAGAAATTGTAAAATTTTTAAGATTATTAAAACTAACTGTATAATTAGTCTTCCACAAACAATTTTAATGCTTAATAACGTACCTATTGGTATAGTACAATAACTTATGTAGTTCATTCCAGGGTGGCGGTCAAATAATTAAACAACTACAGTCTATTTCAATTTGTTAGAATTGTGAACTTGAAGAAATCTGTGCGGAGATAGAAAGAATTCACAGTATGCGTGAACAAGACAGAAATAGTTTGAACAAGCTTGAACGAGCAGAGCTCTCAATGGGCGGTCTTAGGAGATCGGCCAGAACTGTACAGTACTAGACGAAAATGTTTAGCAATTTCTTAAAACAAAAATATATAAATTAACAATAGAAAACAAAGCAAAATTTTGTAGGTGTGTAGAACGTTAAGTTAATTCACTTGTTATTATTTTTGACTAAATATGCTTTTAAGTAAAGCATATTCTTAAATTTTAACGAGGCAGTTTAAATAATTTTGCAAATGGTACTGTACACTTTTGTCTAGTTCTCGCTCGGTGGAGAAATGAGATCCGCAGACAAATATGATTGAATTTGGAATTACGCTACGGCGCATCCTAATAAAGGGAAGGGGCATATCTCTAACTTCTTGAAACGAACAGTACATGTTTTTTGTAAAGTTTTGGTTTATCCAACCATCTTCAAACTTTTGAAGTGTTACTGCTTGTACACAGGTATTAACTTATTTTTAAACATTCTTTCATGTTGGACTAATACAGTATGCAGTATGCAGTAGTTAAACATGAAAGAATGTTTAAAAATATGTTAATATCTGTGTACAAGCGGTAACACTTCAAAAGTTTGAAGATAGTTAAATAAACCGAAACGTTACAAAAATATATAGTTGTATAATTATTTGACCGCCACCCTGGAAAAACTACATAATTTAATAGTAACGGTCAGGAATCTAACTTAAATAGCGCAATAACAGAATGTCGATATACTCAGATTGTCTCAATCATTTATTTGCCTAAATATTTGGAGATTCTATAAAAACAGTTAAATACTGCTAAGAAAGTTTTATTTGGCCGCATCAAAATGAGCAGCAAAATTTGTGTAATATTTGAATCACAGTGGGTTCAGATTTTTGAAATTCCTTTGAAAGTAGAGGAATCCGCAATAAAATTATTTACTTTTGTCCCGAATCTAAAATAGTATTGGTTACGGTATGTGATTGGCACATCATGTACAGTGGCTTACATACGCTTATTAATTATGTATGCTTTTAAACTATTAAAATAAATCATATTGACATTGAGCGAATGAAACTGTAACCCTAAATACATTTTTGGACGTAATATTTGATTAAATTTCATCCAAACGTTTTGTGTACAAAGAAAAAATTGTTTATTTAAAATGTGGAAAACATGTCTCCAAAATTAGTAAATATTGATACCATACGTATTTTTTATCATGGACTATCCCATTCATTTCAAGGGGATGCCATTTTACCTCAACCTTTCGCTTTAATGTTTACTACATTTTACAGTGTAGCGAGTTTTTAAAACATTTAGCTTGGTGATTACAATTACGATTATAACTTCTGTAATTAATGTAGATATTATGCATGTAAATCCTAAATATGTAAAAGGATAATCATTAAAAGCTAGACATGCGTACTTACATCATGAGAAAGCCGATCCAAGTAGACATGAGTCGAGGTGTAACGACTGGAAAAGTGAGGAGTTGCTTGTCATTGTAGAGAATCCATCTTTTCTTCTCAGACGGAAACGATTTACTGTGCAAATTTCGTTTCGATTAACGGAATTAGTGTGGACACATTTACATTGGGATTGACGGTATCGTGTTAGTTTATAGTTTGTAATATACCAGTTACTGTTTTGATATTGTTGGAACAATAAATAATTAATTATTAAACTCACTGGTAAAGTTCGACACAATCAGAGAACCTTCCATGAGGTTCGAGAGCAGACGATCTGAAGTCGGGCGTAGCCGGTCTACTTCGTAGTTCACACAGGAACATTTTTTAAGGTAAACAAATTTAATTATCTGTTACGAAATATTAATGTGGTACATTTTATTGAATTGTTGACACTGTAAGAACTACACCTTGATGAGAGGAGGCCTACCTTTTATTAAAATGAGCTTTTGTTTGTCTATGTGTTGCGGTAATATTTGAAACTTACTAAGTGGATTTTGATGCAACTTTTATAGTCATATTGTTAGTTTCGCCGTAATTTTTGAAGAGCTTTTTCGTTACTCATTCACTATGCAAAAAAGGGAATAGAAATTCATATCATTCGAATGCCACGAATGTGCACAAATAAAATCATTTCTAATATTTACTGGAAATGCATGAAATATAAGAATTGTATACAATTCCTAGGAAATGTATACAATTCCGAGGCTATTTAGGAAATCTATAAAATATTGTTTCAAAGATTTTTTAATACACATATACCCTGGGAAATGTATACGTTTCCTAGGAATTGT
>NW_020439756.1:0-1017 GCF_000699045.2 Agrilus planipennis
TCTACAAGAACTTCGGCCATCCAGTGGTAGAAAAATTAACTACCACGCGGGATAGGGTTCGATTTCCTGTCGATGTTGTACTTTTTTTCGTCTTAATTTACACTAGTTAAATTAAATTGAACGGATACAAATATTTAAACAAAAGCAGAGAAAAAAACATTTAGGTTTATGTAAGTCCTTGTTTTTATATAAAATTAACTAACCTTGAATAGCAGATGTAAAGAATAATCACTGACTTCTTATAAGGAACTCAATTATTTCCTTGCACAATATATAAAATATAAAGGACGTTGCTATTGTCTAACTATTAAATAAATCATATAAATAAACGGAAAGTACTAACAGACCTGAAAAATTTCACCTGCGTTAACCATTTGTGCATTGTTTTCGTTTGTTTATAATAAGTAGAAATAAAAATCTTTATCACTTTTGTATTTCAAAACGTATAAACGTCTAAAAACATAATTTAAAACGGTATTAGTAGCTTTAAAATGAATGGTTTATGCGCTCTAAAATGGACGCTTGACTTTAATTAAGAAGTTTTATAGTTAATTGTGCGAGCTCACTTACTATTTATTTATAATTTAGCTAATACTTTTTTAAATTGTTAATTGGAACATTGACATAGGTTAGGGTATGGTTTTAATTGGTTTTTCTAATTAGGTAGGTATTGCATCATATTTTTAATACAGTAAGTAATTCGTTTTATAGTATACTTTTAAAGTTTAGAACATTTCTTCAAAATTGGCTGCACTTCTTTAGCTGTTTTTCGTCTTACAAGTCAGGGCTGGCTCTAACTGAAGGTAGGCCGAGGCCTAAAACTTAAAAAAAAAGGGCCTTCGCCCCTTAGGACAGTTTACCTTCTGTCGATTGTGGTTTAATAAAACAAAAATCGTATTTAAATTAATTACTAATTTTCTTGCTTTCAGTTCATATAAAATAACCTTTTATACAGTTATGCTAGATAATAATTAAGATATGTGCAGATTATTAATTATTAATATTAATTTAATTAGT
>NW_020439756.1:5975-9113 GCF_000699045.2 Agrilus planipennis
ATTTTTATCCTTTACTTTTTATGAGAAATAATGACTTATTTACGAAGCGATTGTAGGCAATACAGCATTAATTCTTATCCAATTAAGTACCTTAAATACATTGTGCATTTAATATAGATCAATATGGCCCTTCACAGCATGTAATTTAAATGAATATTTTGGAAGATATTACAGATTTAAAATGCAGGGACATAGCGGTTGCGGCGGTACCGGCCGGCCGGGAGGCCGGTTTGTATTGTCTAATGACAAAAAAACTGTGAATGTTGTATATAAAGACATTCTGTAGTATATTTAGTATCAGCATTGCACCCGTGCGAAGCTGGGGCGGGTCGCTAGTTCAATAATAAGAGTGTATAATATAGTAGTTTAGATGATGCTGACCGTGTAATCCTACATGCCCTTATTAACTTAATTTATTTTTCTCTTATTGTAATTATAATAACTGGATACGGCTTTGTAAGTCTTGTCGTTAGTGTAATGATCTCGGTATCAAGAAATCTGGAGTTCGAAACCCGTTTCGTACGTGGGGCTTTCCCGATCATTCTCCTCGAGAGAAAGCAGTAACAAGCCATGTACTTAAATATTTTACAGGTCGACAGGTGATCTTCCCCATCTCAGAAGCATTCCTACGAACTTAAAAGTTACTTACATTAAACTGTGGAAATCCCATAAATGTGTTCGTTGCATTCACCGTCTGCGAATTATATTTAAAGAGAAGGAAGGAAATGTCAACGTCCTTGGATAATTGCCCATGTGATCGGACTGTTAATAGTCTTGTCAGTATGTGCAATGTTATACAACCACAAGATACTTTAATCACTATTTACTATGTGATTAATTACTAAAACAATAGAATCCAATACCAAATTAGCAAGTCTAATTGTAGTTATAAATTTTCAAAACAATCAAAATATTTAAAGTCGTTACTTTAACTTTATGGGTATTTTAAAGGTAAGTATAAAATAGGGTATACTCCCCAATAGATAGATGTAAGATTTATATACATTGTTTAAAAAACTATGACCCGTTTCGGCACCAGGAAGTTCTTCTCAATTTATTATATTATTTTGTACGTTATTGGTAACAGTTATCCAAATTTGGACGGAAGTATACCGTTTTTGACCATGGCGCTCCACCATTCCGACCAAGCGGCATGGCCTAGAGGTTTAGACCAGAACCGGTCAAACTCGGCTCTTTTGACTCCCGAGTGCTCCTCAGGTATAGCCAAGGAGCTCCTCATTGCTCCTGCGAGTGAGATGATTCTTTCCTTTTCTTATTCCTTACATTTCGTAGGTGAGTCCCTTCTTCCATAGCCGAACCCAATAGTGTTGCGAACGTAGTCCGGCATGCTAGTCCTGAGGGTTGAAGGGCTGAAAGCGCTTGATATGGGAGTGGAAGGGAGAAGAAAAAGAGAAAGCAATTTGGGTCATTACTGTTTACTCTCTCGTACTCATTGAAGGGTATGGTGTGACCCAAACTGACCTTTGGTAGCGACTCCTACGAAGTTAAAGTTTGCCCGACTCTGGTTTAGACCATTGCTTAGCATTCGGGAAGACGGCGGTTCGATTCCGCGTCACCTATGCTTTGGTGTAAGTTTCTCTGTGGTTTCCTTGGATCCTTTAGACAAATGCTGGGGCAGTAATATTCCACAGATAATCTTTCATTCTCTTATGTCTTCATTTCGTCCGTCTCATCGTTCTCACTCGAACCACTATCCGTCACCCGCTCCCATGATTTCTGAAAGGATGCTGAAGAGGGCCTTCCGCCCTACTTTCCGGCATAGAAACTCCCGAAAGTTTTTTTTTAGTTTTTCTACCATCCCTAATAATTCCGTCGGCCGGCGTTCAGCCACAACCACTACAAACGAATATTGACATTTAAACATGCTCAGCACTTCAAAAAACTGGTGATTTTGAATAAAGCATTTCAATTAAACAGCAACATTTTGGATATGGAAAGTAGTTTCATCCTTTAATTATTAGACGTTCTACAGTCAGTTTATTCCATAATTAAGCATCGTGGGAGGAGATAACTCCATAAAAGTATGAAGATACATTGCAAACCTAACTATAATAATTAAAATTCTGATAGTAGAACATTGTTACCTATAATGATCGGTTATGAAGCAGTACTTTCCCCCGTGCCCGTAAAACAACACATCTATATTAGCCGCCGACCGTGAAAGCCTGCAATCAATTTCCTTATTTAATACACCAACTTATTTATGATCAAGTACGTGTATTAAAGTCAATACACCCAATTAAGGTTCCCACGTGGAGTAAAGTACTTATCCATACCAGTAAATACCACAATTGTCAAAATTTTTTTGTAAAGTTAATACCTCAACATTATAAAACTTGTTCTGGTCTCAGTAGCGTTACCTTGCTTTTCAAATTATACCTACCTGCCTATCGAAAAAATATTATTCACTCTTTTGTCCATATAGCGTAATCAATGAACTGTAAGGTCAGGGCTATTATATTCGTCAGAGGTAAGTACGTTGAAAGTAAAAATACTTTGACCTTAACGTTCATGGATTTCCTTCCCATCTTTCTTCCTTTTGCGTGTAGTCTACATGACGAAATCGCTAACGATATGCGTACAACATCAGAAATATTTAAACGAGACCTTGATGGGAAAACCATCCACTTAATAGCTTTTNGTGGGAAATACCAACAGTCTCAGAAAGGAATAACTGGTTCATTTTACTAGCAAAAGGCCTATGTAGAGCACTGGGATTATTTGCAGCTATATGATTAATTAATAATTAATTTTATCATTATATACGTATGTACGTGTGAGTTTCTTATCATGTCACTATCAGCAATCGGTTATCAGTTTATGGCCACCAACTGGCCATATTTTCCTTATTGATTGAAACTAAATATTTTTTTGTTTCGAAGTTAAAATCGAGGCATATTCACTGCCAAAAGTCTCACCATGCAATTCCCTAATGCATTTAGTTGATATCCTCCAAAGCTTGCTACTTATTTCAGAAGCAGCCTGGATAATCACAAAAATAAAAAAAAACATTTAACATTTGATCATTTCATTCCCACCAGCCACTAACTCTGGTGGGCGGGCGGCCCTCTTCAGCCTCCTTTCAGGAATCATGGGAATGGGTGGGTGATGGTTAGG
>NW_020439757.1:0-1979 GCF_000699045.2 Agrilus planipennis
TATTGGTAAATGCATATTATTATAGAATAGTAAAATAATATCTTCTATTTCTCTCCATTTAACGACCACTCTTTATAACGCCGAAAAATGTTCAGTCCCTTAAGTGTCGTTATATAGAGTTTACACTGTATGTGAAAAGCATCTACCCTGCATCTAATTGTAAAAGCGCCACTTTTTCGTAGCCAATACAGCAAAAGGTGAGTGTCATATGGTCAAACCCTAGTAACAGTTCACTTTATTTAAGGACGAAGGCCGTTATTATAGTCCAAGCTCGTATGACACAAAAATGTACGTTGTAGAATAGGTATTTACGATTGCAAAAGTTGAAATCGTGATAATCATAGAAAAACATACCAAAAAGCAGTCTGGTGGACTATAGATTTCGTCTTTGTACTATAAACAAATCCAAAATAGGAAGGGCAGCAAATTTAGACTTTGCTCCGGGTGGCAGAAATTCACGCTACGGCTCTGGGATCTTGCTCTATTGGAGCTTTAGGCCAAAAGAATTTCTTTGTTTTATTAAATTGATCACATATTGTGGTTTTACTAGAACAAATACCCTAGTATTTCCTTGAACTTGCTCCTTGTAAATGTTTCTAGTAACTAGTACTTAATGTCAATTCTTCTATTACTTCCTAATTTGTAATCTTTTCTATTTTGGGTATTATAGGTATTTTCACCAACCGTTTAAATACCATTTCCATTATTTTTGGTTTCAGAAAGTCAATAGAAGAAAGCGAAAAAGTTGAAGTAAATAATGCAAGTTGTGAAACTTCGAGTAACAAATTAAAGTAAAAAAATACAATGTAGAGTATATGAATAAAATTAAACTTCTATGTCTTGTTGTGTTTCAGAAATGATTCAAATTCCAACAACTCAAAGGCAGGGATTCGGTGAGTACCTACCAATTATTTCATTTTTAGTGAGTTCTTTGAAATTTTTTATTTTACAAGTAAATAAAGGCTTTCTTGATAACTATAAAGGTTTTGTTTGCTTCAGGAGATTGTCGAAGTCCCGAACTTTATCGGACGTGGAGACACGGTAAAAAATATTTATTTTAATATTTAGGATCGATTTTATTTTGCATTTAATTTCAGGAAAAATTCACACAGACGCCAAAGCAGTTCTAGTTCCATGAAAAATTCGTCGTAAGTCATTAATACGTACTTTATTGTATGCATTTGTAAATTAATTTGACTATTTTATATTTTTGAAAACGAGAAAATGTATACGGAATGAGACAAGAAGTGTCTTTGTTTATCGAGGAAAAATTAATATTGTTCGCATTTTTTTTAACATTGTAATTCTAAAACTTAAACATTGCCAGCGAGGAAATTTAAAAATGATTTAAATAATTCAAATTATGGTCAATAATTATCCTATTTGTCGATTTAGTTCCCAACCTAAATAAATAAAATAAAGGAAAATTCCAAAAGGTTAAAATAATAATAAAAATATGTAAATACTAAAAAAAAATTCCGATGACCAGGTATGTGGTAATTAATTAATTAATACGCACGTTTTATCGTAATGTGTATCCTGCAACACTGACCTTGTTCTCTGTCGCTGTTTTATTACTTTTTTTCGTATATTTGTTTCCGTGTTATTTAAACTGGTCATTTGGTTTCGGAAACGATGAGTTCATTTTGACTCGGAACTGGACAGAATCATATCGCTCGCTTACTTTACGATGAGGTAGAAGTGGAAACATCTGCTTTCTTTCCGTATACTTAAAAGAATCAAAAAGTATCCACTAGTTTTTGCGTTATACACGTCTGATTGATGAACCTATCTATTATTATTTTCATTATATCGATTCGCTAACACTTATTGTTGGTGAGCTAATTTATTTTATTTTATTTTTTTTTTTCAGGAAAGCTCAGCAAGAAACCGTTGCACTAAATCCATGTTTGTGTAATCAAAAGTAAGTGAAACTTTATTCTGTTATTAATACGCAACATTTTAAATTATTAATATTT
>NW_020439757.1:2701-4401 GCF_000699045.2 Agrilus planipennis
GGAGTTGGTGAGCTTGTAGCTGATTGGCCGGGAGGTGGGGCGAAGTCGTTGAGATGTGGGGGGAGTCGAACGTTGGAGGTGGTGATTTTGTAGATGGTAGGCCTGAAGGTTGGGTGATTTCGCGGAGACGTAGGAGGAAGTTGAAAGTTGGAGTTGGTGAGCTTGTAGCTGATTGGCCAGGAGGTGGGGCGAAGTCGTGGAGATGTGGGGGGAGTCGAACGTTGGAGGTGGTGATTTTGTAGATGGTAGGGCTGGAGGTGGGGCGATGTCGTGAAGACGTAGGGGGTAGTTAAATGTTGGAGTTGGTGAGTTTGTAGCTGGTTGGCCGGGAGGTGGGGCGATGTCGTTGAGATGTGGGGGGAGTCGAACGTTGGAGGTGGTGATTTTGTAGATGGTAGGCCTGAAGGTTGGGTGATTTCGCGGAGACGTAGGAGGAAGTTGAAAGTTGGAGTTGGTGAGCTTGTAGCTGATTGGCCGGGAGGTGGGGCGAAGTCGTGGAGATGTGGGGGGAGTCGAACGTTGGAGGTGGTGATTTTGTAGATGGTAGGCCGTTAATAGGAGGGGCAGCGGGCACAGAGAGAAGGGTTGAACTGTGGAACAGATAGGCACAGGGGTGGAAGTGAAAAATAGGCACAACCTAAAGCAACCCTCTACCCCTCAATCACTTGTTTAATATCGTATAAAGTTCTCCTCACCAATTTCCGCCTTTTTCACGGCGACGGTCCCATAAAGTAGACAGTGTTTTTTTTACTTTTATTTTAATTTTAAAGTAAAAATAAAAGAAAACGTAAAAATAATTTATAACTGATGTTTGTCCTTTTTAATTCCAGAAGGAGCTCCAAGGATCAGGAGAAAATTACGGGGTAAGTTTTTATAAAAACTTTATGCTCTAATTAACAGTGCACGTAAACGTAGGAATTATCAAGTAAATTACACTCAATTACATTAATTCAGTTACTTCTTATACTTAATGTTCTTAGCATACCTAATCTCGCGTAAAATTTCAATCAAAATTAATTTTAAACAAAGTTCAAAAAAGGAATTTAACTTTTTACCGATGAAGGAAATTGGATATTATTTATTATAGATAATTAACGGTTCTTGAATGAAAATTTTTTTGGAAAAGGGAATTACTTTTTTCTTTCCTGTTTTGAAAAGAAACTAATGCTTATAATTATAGTGGGGAAGATTTAAGTTTTATGGGCATTTCTTCTTGTAATTACAACGTGCGGTATAGAAACTTTGCAAAATGCCCAGTTAACGAACTAATAATAATTATTTAATAATTTACGATCAATTTAAAATTAAAAAAGAGTTCCAAGTAAGTAGATTACATACTTTTAGAGAGTGCAATTATAAACATATGCTTGTTTGAATTGAAATTTGTTGTTGATAACAAATTTTATGCTGAAGAATATTTTCTTCCCAACAAAAGGTAAGAATTAGTAGCGTAGTAAGTAACAAGTAGTGAGTAGTAAGATTTTACAAATTTAAACACGCATTTAAAAAAGATATTGCATCGTAAGATGTGTTTCAGGAAACTCGTTTTAAGATGTAACATCCTTTTAAAATGCATTTTTAAATTTCTTTATATTTTTTATCTATTTTGGGTTTTTATATTGCCAGTTGTATTGGCCACTTTTCACTTTTGTTATATTAAAAGACCACTAGTACCTACTATCCTCGGTCCGTATTCGTTA
>NW_020439757.1:4483-7036 GCF_000699045.2 Agrilus planipennis
TAATGTTTGATCGGTGATACCAGCAAAACTTTTAAAGGCAAAAATGTATTTTATATTTTACAAATATACTTAAAATACGTTTGGAAAAGTATTTTCAATAAAATACAAAATGCTTTTGTCAAAAAAGTATTTAAATGCAAGATAAAAATAACTATTTTTTATCTTTTATTTGTATTTCAAATAAATTATATCTCTGCATAGAATATGTACTGTATACAGAAAGCTCTGATACTCCATACCTCCATGGTACTTTTATATTTGGATCATTATTTATGGGATACTCTAGAGCAGTAGTTACATCGATGATTAATTACTACTCTGATTTTACGTTAGAAATTACGGAATATTAATATTGCCAATATAAGTATGTGGATGAATGTGTAGTTAATTGTGAGTACAACTCTCGTGGGATTCTTACTAATTACGATGTGCATTATTTTTTTTTACGTGTGCAATATATATATGCAAGTGAATTCACAAGCACATAGATTCAATCCATATTATGGTTAGCGTTATACATAGGTCATCAGATAGATTTTGCAACGCAGCTTTTGTTTTTATACTCTCAAAATAATAATCGCGGTTTATTTACTTAGTCATACGTAAAACCAAATATCAAAAATTCTGGGAGATCTAAACAGGCCTGATTTCAAGCAATTAAAAGCTCAGAATCTAAAATAAAATTGAACAGACAAAAAAAAACAAAAAGTTCTTTAAAACATTTAAAAATTTCTTTGTGTTTTCTATTTTATTGTTTCATAATTTTCCCACCGCGAGTTCAACTGAAAGTTCAGGATCTGTTTCAACCGATCCATAATGATTGGAAAAATAGTAGTCGCAGGGAACTACTTTTGGGCTATCGCAGAATGTTTAGGTACTTTAATGAGACATTGTCTCGTACTAGATGTGCGTGTGCGTTATCATGACGAAAATGCTCAGTGTTCATCCTCGAATTTGGCCGGATTTCCTGAAGCTTTTGAAAAGCTTCGGGCAACATTCTAATATTCATATATAATACATATACAAAATAATATATGTAGTTATCAGTAACAGTATTACTGCTATTATTCGAAAATTAGATAAATAATATATAATTTAATTATTAAATCTTCTATCAGTGAGAAACAATTGTTTAAAAATTTACCTTCAAAAGTCTCCACATCGATTTTGTTGCTCACTGGTTACCTAATACAACAAGCGGCACAAACTGCTAACAGATAATGTTTGCATTTCGAATAAAAATGACAATTGTTGCTTTCGCGTGGGGTCTTTTAAACGATTAATTTGCCTTTTTTTGTGGTGTGCTCTTTGTGCTAATTTTTTGGAAGGTTTTTAAACTAAAAAAATTACGACTTCCGACGACTCGAATTTACCATGTAGATACTAACTTCTGAACCGTAGAAACATACTCGATGATTGTAGTGGACCTGTTATTATCATACAGAAAATTTCAGCGGCGCTAATGTTCGACAATTTTCCATCATTGAAATTGTTGTTATTATTTATAAAAAATCACACTTAATATCGTATATATAATTTCTCTCATACAACATAAATGAATTGCTTTTTTTTATATAACAAGCGTTTATTATTAAAGGTATTTTTTGTAACATTTATCATTCTACAGGGTGTTCTAAACAAGATCCTTTCTCTAATAACTAGTAGTCAACATTAGACAAAAGTATTTTCCGCTAAAATTATTAGGAACATTGACTTATATGATGCGTTTCATGAAAAAAATACATGAGATTGTGTACAGGCATTGTCAGGGTTGTACAAAATGACATAAAGTACCTTTTATTCAGAAAGAAAAACTTCCCGAAGGATAGAAAATTTCTTTTTTTTTCTTCTTTCTTGCTTGATCCAAGTCAGGAAATTTATCATAAAATTGTATTTTCGATGATCTTTGACAGGTATTTAGGGCATTAATGTGAGCAAAGACGCGGGCAAATGTTAATCTCTTTTAAATGTGTAGGCTCTAGAGTTAATAAAAAGGAATCCTGTTCCCCTATTTTAGAATGTATTAAATGAATAAAATATTAATGATAAGAAGTATAATGGTGTGTACAATAAGTTTTCCGGTATGAGACAGTTATCCTAATGCATTCATTTTAATGGTCAAAAATTTTACCGTCTTCCGTCTTTTGTGCTTTTATTATACTCTTTGTTTTTGCGACTACTTCGCCCCCTGCGGTATTCACCGTCGTTCGCGTCGGAAAATTCCCTATAATCTGCGACTTGCGAAAAATAATTTGAATGAGTGAATCGGGAGCAGACAAACTGCAGAAACTCGTTGTCGTATAATTGTGATAAACATGGCTATTATAAAAATGTAGCATCGTGCTACAGATGGCGTTTACTGCGCCATTTGTAGTATTTTTTAAAACGCACTGTTAAGATAGCAGGTAAAAGTTGGTCTGTGTTCTGTCGTGCTACAGATGGCGTTTACTGCGCCATTTGTAGTATTTTCTAAAACGCACTGTTAAGACAGCAGGTAAAAGTTGGTCTGTGTTCTGTCGGAGCTGCCTGCGACGCGCTGATGAGATCCAAAAA
>NW_020439757.1:12500-14342 GCF_000699045.2 Agrilus planipennis
AATATATATTCATAAAATAACGAAATTCTTATACATACTGTTGCCTTCGGACTGCACCTAACGAATTTAGTCGCCTCTGTAATTTGTGTGGAAACAGTGAATTTGCGATTGGAAAACAATAAAATTCGAAACTTGAATTACGCGTTGTATTTGAACAATGAATTACAGAACACGAAAAAAGTGCTTTCTGACATGGTGGCATAGTTTGCAGGATAAAACTTAATAAATTGTATTCAATAATTATTTCTTTTGAGCGTGTATAATTTATTAATTAATTGGATTTATTCACTGTAAAGTTTCTAAAACCGACACACCAGGCGCTGGCGTCAACGTACACATAGCGAATAAGAGAGATATAAAAAAGCCGTAAAACAAATTTTACCTGCAATTTTTTCAATTCGTTTCCGAAAGAAATTGAGCTTTAAAATCAATAATAAAATTTTTTTATTTCCATTTTCTCAATTTGTACCCCCCCGTGGAATCAGATTCATAAACAATTGGAATGTAATAGGTAATAACAAGTGATGGTTTTGTTTTCATATTGGTCATATTACATTATTAAGGTAACAACTAACAAGCTATTTAAAATATAATCACGCACTTTCAGAGCAATTTACTGTAGGCAATGCCAAATTTATGATTCCTTAAAAAGGCACAATAAATACAGCGGCTAATGTTAGTTCGGAAACCTGTTATCATTAATTTCATTGTTACGACAATGCGGATGTAAATATTTAATCGAATTAAAATAGCTTTATTGCAAAATGAGGTATAGCTATTGTCATCTGTTATGGTACTGATTGAAGAGCTGTATTTTGACTGCAAATTAGAAGTTACTACATTATAAAGGTCTTAATTGGTAATACTAGTAAAAATATTGTACATCTGTGGTTGCTAGCATACTTATACAGGGAGGACTCGTGGGTTGGACACATCATCAGAAGGTCGTCAGTCCTAAGACTGGTTGGACACGCACCTCCACTCTATCCTATCATGAGCTAATCATTGCATTTCCCTAAAACTAGAACAACCCACATCCTTAACTATTTGCGAACCGTAATCTAATGTAGGTCTACCTCTACCCCTCTAACTTCCGTTTCTGCCTCCAATATGTCTCTGACTACACTTTCATGCCTGAGTAGGTGTCCTACTAACCTATCTTCCTATTTCTTATTCTAATTAACAGTGCACGTAAACGTAGGAATTATCAAGTAAATTACACTCAATTACATTAATTCAGTTACTTCTTATACTTAATGTTCTTAGCATACCTAATCTCGCGTAAAATTTCAATCAAAATTAATTTTAAACAAAGTTCAAAAAAGGAATTTAACTTTTTACCGATGAAGGAAATTGGATATTATTTATTATAGATAATTAACGGTTCTTGAATGAAAATTTTTTTGGAAAAGGGAATTACTTTTTTCTTTCCTGTTTTGAAAAGAAACTAATGCTTATAATTATAGTGGGGAAGATTTAAGTTTTATGGGCATTTCTTCTTGTAATTACAACGTGCGGTATAGAAACTTTGCAAAATGCCCAGTTAACGAACTAATAATAATTATTTAATAATTTACGATCAATTTAAAATTAAAAAAGAGTTCCAAGTAAGTAGATTACATACTTTTAGAGAGTGCAATTATAAACATATGCTTGTTTGAATTGAAATTTGTTGTTGATAACAAATTTTATGCTGAAGAATATTTTCTTCCCAACAAAAGGTAAGAATTAGTAGCGTAGTAAGTAACAAGTAGTGAGTAGTAAGATTTTACAAATTTAAACACGCATTTAAAAAAGATATTGCATCGTAAGATGTGTTTCAGGAAACTCGTTTTAAGATGT
>NW_020439758.1:0-9398 GCF_000699045.2 Agrilus planipennis
TATAGTTACATAGGTACTTACAGGTCGTGTTAATAAGAGGTAATCCAATAAATTTGCATATTTATTCTCAATCTTGCCTCGCTTAACTCTTACTCGTATATTTATTTTAATAAAAAGAAAGCAAAAGGAATGATCCAAACATCTGCCCACTCGTTGAGCTTTTCAAGTTGTTGCAAAATATAACCGAGGTCGTTTTTGAAAAATTTTGCATCAATAATCAGCGACACCTCAGTCTTAATTTGTGTTATGAATAACGAATCAGTTTTACCTTGACTGGAACGGTCAGGTGTGCTCTGTACAAACTGCCTCTGAATACGTTTAAAGAAAATTTTAAGACTCCATATTTATGATTAATTAATTAGGTTTTTTACTTCCTTTACAATTCTCGTTAGCAATTTCATTAAGTAGGGAAGTGTTACCTACACAGTATCCATAAATACATCCAAATTGTTTATTTAAAACTGCAAGCTAACACCCACTTATCTACTGCGTTAGAAGGTTAATTAGCACCCGTTTAAATAGCAGAATTAATAATTATAATGACAAAGGGAAGTCGGGAGTCGCGAGTTGAATTTAACATCACGAAGATGCAGGGTGGTGAGGCGGCTTACCGTCTTCACCCTATGTTCTACGTTTCTAAATTATCTAATAAGGTAAACTAAGATTATTATCTCACTATTAAATTATTAATTAACTATGTTTAAATTGTTGACTGGTCATTCTAATTTATATAATCCACTTTCAATATTAGATTAAAGTAACCATATCCCATTTCTAAATATATCAAATTCGTCGCTTTATAGCATGGTGGGGTAGTAATAAAAAAAAATCATCATACAAAAAACATGAAACTGTTTAACAGAATAAATTTTACTCAGATAGCAACATTATGCATCAACTTTAGATATACTCAAAACTTTCCACATGCTAAATCACTTAATTTTCCGATAATGACGATCAAGTGTAAGAAACCCAAATTTCCCATTTTGCCACGTGTACTCGGGGCATAATGGGAAATGGCACTGGGTAAAAATAGCATTTATTTTAATCAGTCTGATAGCGTTCACAAGTATGCACATAATTAAGTGTGGTGCACATCGACTGTAATCTAAGAATTATATTATGGTCCTAACTATTACACACTCTACAAAATAACCATCCTTTAATTGATTCCGGGTCCGTCAACCCTTGTCTAAGTTTTTCTGTGGAACACTTGGTAACTTCTGGGGCAGTAGTAATAATAATTTTATTTCACAGATGGTCTTTCTTTCACTTCTCTTCGTTTTGTCCGTCTCATCTTTCTCATCCTAACCCATCTACCAATTCTCCTAAAAGGAGGCTGAAGAGGGACCTTACGTCCTAGTCTTCGGCGTAGTTCAGAGGGACTGCCCGCTCACGAGCATTAGTAGCTGGTAGGAATGAAACACCCAAGTTTTTTTTTTTGAAGCACACTTTATTTCTGGGCTTCTTAATTTGTTTAATGTCCCTTTATGCCCCCACCATTTTGCCTCAACAAACATATTTTGTACTTAAACCGAGCACTTCTAACCAAAAACGACCGAGCGGCATGGCCTAGAGGTTTAGACCATTGCTTAGCATTCGGGAGGACGCCGGTTCGATTCCGGGTCCGTCTGCCTTGGTCCAAGTTTTTCTGTGGTTTCCTTGNGCAGTAATATTCCACAGATATTCCTTCATTCTCTTCTGTCTTCATTTCGTCCGTCTCAACTTTCTCATCCGAACCAGCACCCACCCATTCCCACGATTCCTAAAAGCAGGCTGAATAGGGAATTCCTTCTGGCATAGTCCGGAGGGACTTCCCGCCCACCAGCATTACTGGCTGGTGGGAATGAAACACCCAAGTTTTTTTTTTTTTTAACCAAAAACGGTTGACGACTACGAAAAGCACGGCTGGACCAACGAGACGTGGCCCCTGAGATTGTAATGCCTACAGATGCGTACTGGACGATAGCTATTCTATGTTAAGACAAATCATTTAAGTTCATCTCTTCTTGACCCACACCAAATGGCCCTGTTGTAATTTTCATAATCAATAGAGTGGACGACTAAATAAACAGAATAAAAACATAAAAAGTATGATTAAATAGGGTGTTCCCAATGACCAAGTTCTTCCTTCAGAACGTATGAACGTAAGCGACATCCTTTTCTAGTCGAATGCACAGTTCTTTTTTATCATCTGTACTGCAGGTGAAAAAATCAGGGGTCATGTCTAGATGGTTCAGCTGTAGGAACGTAATATTAAACTTCGATACTACTGCAACGATCTTTGACTGACATTATTGCAATTTGATTACTGGCCTGTTACAGTTTGTTCGAATAGCCCTGTCAAGGGCACATATGCCCTACGAGTTACGTACATTAACGCTCGTCCCGTCTTGCCCCGAACATCGTTTTGTCAAGGTCTTCTTTAGTAGATACCAATACTGACATTACTAAAATAAAACAAGATATTGCATTACCACCACTCAATATTTCTAAATAATAAGCAAATCCATAAGTATAATTTTTGTTATTTTAAATTATATTGATTGGTTTAAATACGTAGATATTAATAACTCGAACTTCAGTAACTCGAACATTACATCTTCCCTTCTTGAAACTCGAAAATTTGTTTAACTCAAAATTCGGGGGTGGATTTTACGTTATGAATTGTCTAAATGAATAATGAATTTAATATATTCCAATTCGTAAGACTAGTTGGACACGCACCTCCACTCTTTCCTGTCCTGAGCTAGTCTTCGCATTTCCCTAAAACTAGAACAATCCACATCCTTAACTATTTGCGAACAGTAATCTAATCTAGGTCTACCTCTACCCTGAGAAGGTGTCCTACCAACATATCTCGCCTATTTCTTATTGACTTCCATAGAGTCCTCTGTTCTCACATGCTTTCTAATATCTCTTCATTTTTAACCTTATTTATCCACGGCATCCTCATCATTCGTCCGTAACACCACATTTCGAACGCCTGTAACCTTTTCTTTTCTGCCGTGCCCACTATACATGTTTACAACCGTACAGGGCCGTCCTGACTTCGTAGATATCTAAAATTAGCCACTTCTTCTTTATATTCACTTTCCCCTTTTTCTTCCTTTGCATATCAGTATTTTTGTCATGCATTTATTGCAATGGTAGCTATTTATTGTTGTCTTGTCATATCTTGAAATAATTCAGTTCTCACTCAAGAATGCATGTTACTTCGTTTATTTAATATCTCTTATACTAATCACCTAATGACCTTTATTTGCAAGGTTTTTCTAAATTGAATTCTCTTGTTATTTTCAACGTTTCATAAAAACGTCTCTATTATTTTTCTGTGTTATCAACCTGCATAAGTGCTTTATTATTATTGTACACATCATATCAAGTTTTGTCTCTAAATTAATTCGGGTTTTGGAATTAAAAAGAAACACAGACATAATTGTTTAACAATGTTTAAGAAAAAAAATATTTGCAAGTCCTTTTTACATTTTTTATGTAGATACAAATTTAATTATGTAATTTACATGTATCAAATTGTTTTTTATTGCAAACGTTTCACGGAAGTATAGTATAGTAGCTATTGCTTCATTTAAAAGTACAGAAAAAGTATTTCCAGTTTATTTCCTTAATTAATATATGGCTTTTGTCACTTCGCAACTCAAGCAAAAGGTTCATTAGATTCTAAACTACCCCTACTAACGGATACTTTTTAACTTAGCATTGATATTCAGCTATTAATGTTAATGTTGATAAGAACCTGTAAACAATTCTAAATGGGCACTAATGATTACTTATAACGTACCTACAGTGCCTTATTATTATGGAGCCTTGAACAGTTAAATATCTTTTATAATGTAGATGTACCTAGGTGCCAAAACTACTGGTCCGAATGTCTAAAAAGGACAAATATAACGCATCTCTCTTTTATTAATATTTTCTAAACTGTAGAAGCAATAATACCCTATGGTACTGATAACACTTCTTAGGTATGAATCATTTAAATAATCGCAAATAAAAAAACAGATTTATAATGCTTCAGAAAGATTTTAACAGCAAACTATAAAATTGTTTTGACTTGGAACAATTGAGGAGTTTACTTATAAATATTTTTCTGAAAAAAACGAAAAAATAAAGACTATTATCTTCTTTCAAATAATTTATTATCACAACTGCTGACAGTTATTTCGACATAACCGGCCACTATCGAAGCAGTTAACAAGTGCCTTGAATCTAAAAGAACACTTTTCAGACCTTTATAAATTCATTAGCGTTACTTTATTACAAAATACGTAGGTACTTAATCAATACTCATCTAAACTTCAACAGATTTTAACAGATAATTGATAAAAAATAAATGTACGTATAAATTAAATTATTATCAATATCATTAAACTGTACATCCCTAAACATAAACTACATCAGTTCAAAGTAAATTTAATTAATAGTAAAGCAAAATAATTACTAACACATCATACTTATAGGTAAACTTTTAATGGGTATCTACATAATAAAGTCCATTTCTCTCATACATTTTTGCTGATTTTATTTATTTATCTGTTTGCCATAATCTCGATATTCTTAATTTGAAAAGTTTATCCATACCATTGATTGATAGATAAATACTTAATTACTTTACCAAAGTTTCCTTATATTTCTGTATTCAGTATTTGAGAAACATGTAATGGTAATGCACGGTAGGAGTGTTTGAAAATGGCAGATCTATCTTGTGTTTGACAGGGTGGCCTGGTAATCCATCACCGAGAGGCACTGAATTTGCTCTTCGCGCGGAGCCCGTTTCGACCCTCCTCACCTCCTGTCAGGGTTAGTGGAACACGTCATTGAACCTATTATGTACCAATACACGTTCCCTTTACCCGCGCGTCCACCCTTCGCCTTCGCCCTGTCTGTCACTCGCCTACTACAATTTCGCCAACCTTCACTTTGTTGCATTTTCGCGAACTCAACATCTGGCCGATCTAATGGAAGCGCCCTGTTTTCCAATATCACGCAAATGCAACTATATGCCGAATGATTGGGGAATTAGCATCGCCCCAACAGTCCCACAACTCTTGTCTTCATTCCTGTTTCCAATATTCTTAAATGATACAGAATTCTTGAAAGTATGTTGGAAAAGTCACCCGTTCGATTTAAATCGATCATATTGAACTTAAGTGTATATGATAACTAAATATCCGTATTACCGACTATCTGAAAGAAAAAGTAGAAATCATAATACCACACATTTCAATTTTAAGTTTGTATAAAAACGCAGTAAATGTTTCTTTGTAAAAAGTTAATTAACAATTATATCAAAATAAATCTAGAATATTGCCAAAACAGGACATCAAGGATTTGGTGTGGTTTTCAGTAACAAGGCTAGTCTTTGGCTAGGGAATGAAGAGACTAAAAACTAAGGGCAATTTGAACATTTATATATTAACTTATGTTAACTGTCCAGTGAACATGACTGCAATGTTCAATGGACCTTACAACACAATAACAAGACAAAATAATTAGACTGAATAGCCAAGAATTGGGGATAGAATTCTTTTGAATCAAAACTGTCAAGTAAACATTTCAAAATTTTTAACTTTTAAAAAGAAACCGCCAAAACCAACTTCGTTACTATACCGTACGAGCCAAGGTTTATGCGAGATTTCGAGGGAATTTTTCCTGAACTCGATTTTCGAATTGCGTTTAGTTCAAATTTGAACTCTCTTTAAACTTTTCTCTGAAACCATAGGTATAAAATTCCTTCTCTAGAAAAGGGTGGGATGTATGAAATTCACTGTAAAGATTGTGGCATGAAATATGTTGGACAAACTAGACGCTCAATTTACGTTAATTTCGAAGAACATTTAGCCCTTGTTTGGTACAATTAAAAAATCTAGCGTTACCCGTCGTATTACCGAAAATCATATGATTAATAATAACAATCTCAAATTAGTTAAAAAAAAATACTTAGAGTTGCTTGATGAAAACCCTCTTATCACTGAAAAGGGTCCTACCCTTAAATCTTGACTATTAGTTTGCTTTAATTAGTTTTGTTATTGTGTTGTGAAGTTTAGACTTAGCCGTGTTCACTAGACCATAGAATCACCTAATATTTAAATGTTCAACTTGCCTTCAGGTTTTAGTACCCTTCAGTCCCTGAAGGAAAAATACTTCAGATGCTTATTGAGCTGCAGTTGACTTTTGCTTTTAGGGTTTAAGCTATTTAGAGTATTTTAAAAATCCAGGTAGTTTGTTTCAAATAATTCCTTTCAAGAGACTTTCAAGTTTTATAAGACTGCCAATTTTACCCCCACTGATAATTTAAATTTCAAAAATGAAAAATGAAAATAGGATAATCAGCAAAGTATATTTTTGAAGTACGTCAAGAAGCAAGAAAGATCAAATAATTACCCAATCATTAATTTTTATTTTTGTTTTATGCATCGGAAAGAGGTAAATAATACAGTAACGTTCGTACCTGCAACTTCAATTGCAAAATTTTTCAGTAAATTTTTTTAGCAAATATTCAAATAATTTTTGTGTAAAAAGTTAGATCAAATGGCTTGAATTAATGACCTTCTATGATATTTCTATTTTAAATGTATGAGAAATTGAAACGAGATATTGGTTTGTGTGTTTAGTGCCACACTCACCCTGTAAACATGCACAGTAGCCAGCGTATGACTGCAAACGAAAATGTATTTATATACAAAACATGATAAATAATCTGACGATCCATTAGGACGTACGCGTATGATAAATCGATCGGTGGACAATACAAACCATTACGAGGCCCAATAATGATGATTAAAGTATCTTTCCCCTTCAAAATCAGCAGTCAGAGGTGCAGGAAGAACTTCGATCTTCTACATGGTAGCTGTTCTGCCAAACCACCGCTACGCCGATCTTCCATCAGTTCGCATGAAAAAAGCTGTTCGGATACATAACAACTAAAAGAAAAAGCAGTTTTTTGTAAATTCTCGACGAATTGTTTTCGACTTATATATAATGGTTTATTAAAAAAAGAAACTTAGTCGCGAATGATTTTCGTAGTTGTTGAGCTCTTAATTGTCTTGCTATTTCTTAAATTTTCTTATTACCCACTGCTTTAGTGTAGGTAGCACACGGTAAGAAATTGTTCAGGCCATTAGTTTCTTTAAAATTACAAAATAAAGCCATTATATAAATTTCCTGTGTGTAATATTTGGAAAGGGCCGTAATCTACTTGAAAACCACAAAATTACTATTCGGTAGAAATCGGTAGACAGTAACAAATCGCGCCATTTTTCCCTGTTATGAGCCCTACAAAATACGGTCACCAGAAGATTTTTGTTTAGTTATTTTGTAGGTATACTTCGTTTAGTTTCTGTAGCGATGTGACCTTCAGTTTGACCGGCGCAAAGTAGAAAAGAATAGCACCAGGCCAGAAAAGGAAGGAGACAACTCTCGGCCAAACTCTTAACCTGTGAGGAGCGTATAATCCGTACAGTACTGCACGGAAAAATTGACAATTTTATCTACTAAAACTGCATTGCTCAAATGTGCTGTTATTGGTACCAATTACTACTGAAAATATCAACGAGATGTTTATTTATATTTGAAGACATATGTGTACATACTGCTTCTTTTCGACTCACATTACTATTCATGACTGAACGAAACTTTTGACAGGTACTGTATGAAAAAGTATGTTTAATGAGCAAGAGTCGAGAGTATAATGAGCTTTTTTCTCCCTACTTACGATTTTGCCAGCGCGCATCCAAGACATTGGAAAGGGAACATCGCTAGAGAAAGTAAATGAAGTATACTATTATAACTATTGATTTTAATAAATATCCTCATCTATCTTTAAAAGCATGGACCGCCACTGCTATTAAATTCCTACTTACTCCTTTTATGTTCTATTAGCTACCAGTTCCTTCTACTTATTAATAGTAATAATATTTATTCCGTCTTATAAATAGATATATATAGATAGACAGACCACTAGATCGTTTATTAGATGAGATCTGTATGCACATATTACGTGCTAATTAGCGCATTGATCTATTGCAACAAAAATATGTACGTTAGATATCATCAGAATAGATCATTATCGGAATGAATGATACGAAGGTATGTGAAGTAGTATTTTCTTTTTGACGAGGAGCTAAACTTGTTTGAGTATTCTGGTTACAGTAATTTATCATTTATACATTCAACAGCTTCTTATTCACTGCATCTTCCTATTGATGACACAAAAGATATTAATTAATCTTTCTTACACACCAAACTCCGATAATAATCGTACCGAACGTGATAATTATGGATCAAAGATGATAGATATTATAGCATGGTCATTTCGCGATATAAATATGGCTTCTGGTTTCAAGTAGGTATATTATTAAGTAGAAGTAAATAAATATAATTTTGTAAGTAATGAAATACTATGTACCTACCGAAAAACAGCAACAGTGGAAAGCAAGAAATTACGAGAACTTCGATGTTTAAGAAAACAATCTCATGTTCCTGTGTTAGATTATTTGGAATTATTGTTAAAAAGTAAATCAAAAAACGTTTCAGGAAGTGATACAATAACCTAAACAGGAGTTTATTCTAAAAAAAAACTTATCTATATTATACAGAAATGCTACCCATAAAATTTTTAAAATAAAAAATTCCGCTAAGGAAAATTTAATGAACTAAGAATATTTAAACATTCTTCTTACCTTGTAAACAGATGAATTTTTTTGAGTTTTTCAAAGGCACTGTAACAGTCATTTTCTAAAGGTAACACATCAATATGGTTGAATGAGGCAGACTGCGCACACTGAGCAGATAGCAAAACTAAGCGTCCCCTAACGGTATAGTGGTTACTGCAGGGGGTTAGGTAGTTCTTATTCGACCTCTGTTTGCCCCGAATCCAGGTAGCACAATGTAAAATTGTATACCTATGCCGTGCCACCTCCCTTTGTAGCAAAATTTTAAAATTTTATGAACAAATTCAGCTTTTCCGATTTGAATGAAATTTGACCATTTATTAGAGTTCTACTAATGGTGATAGAGTTGTTTGAAGCTATGGCATAATTTAAGTGAGATATCCAAGAAAACATCCCTTCTTGTTTCATTCAAATAGATCTAATGCTGTTATTCAATAGTGTATAATTTCTCTAATAAAGTTAAAAATAAATGACTGCGCAAACCTACTAAGGCTTCCGGGATTATAATAATCAGGGGAGAATTGTTTTCGAGCAACTCAGTTTAATTGGTTACAATATTTAAGTCGCTTAAAATAAATTTGTGTGGAGGTATTATATGTTTTAATAAACATAAATAATACAGTAACGTTCGTACCTGCAACTTCAATTGCAAAATTTTTCAGTAAATTTTTTTAGCAAATATTCAAATAATTTTTGTGTAAAAAG
>NW_020439759.1:0-1251 GCF_000699045.2 Agrilus planipennis
CTGCTTCGTTTCTTGTATTATTACTACTGTACCCTAAATCTTTAAAATTCCTTTTAATTATATTACAAGCCTCATCCGTTTTATCTACTTCAAACATTTCTCCTACTTCTTTACACCTCATATCAATCCACTGTTCCTTAGCTGCCCTACACTTCTTAATTATTTCCCATTTTATAGCCTTATATCTTTTTTGCCCTTCTTCGTCTGCCTTGGTATATCCGCCTTTTTTTTCTGTTAATTCTATAATCTCGTTTGTTATCCAGGGTTTCGATTTGATTAAGACCTAGTATATCTGTAGCTGCTCACTTTAGGCACGCTTTAATGTAGCTCTAGTTCAAGAATCCCCTCCCTCTTATCAGAATTTTCAATTTGAGATTGGTTTTCATAACGTTATGACCGCTATCTACATCTGCTCCTGGATAACTCCTACAATCCTTCACTTGATTTTTAAATCTTTGCCTAACAAGTATGTAATCTAACTGATATCTCCCTAAATCACCTGGCATCTTCCACGTATAGCGCCTCCTAACGTGATAATTGAATAAAGTATTCACGACGGTTAAATTCGTATGTTTATCGCTAAATTCTAATTCTATCAGTCAGTCTCCTTATTACCTAATCCGAAAGAACCTGCTGTTGCACCGTATTTACCTTCACTTGTTACTGGATCGATGTCTCCTACAACTATTGGTTTTTTTTCTACACTCTTCTCTGCTTTCTTATGCATTACAATTCCTACCTCCTAATTACTTTCCACCGATCCTTCGGGCCAACAGACTTCATTAATGCCTATTATATCTAATTCTAATCTACTCATCTGCACTTTTTAATTTTCCAATTTCCCTACTGTGCACTTGTGGGATAAAAAATTATCCGGAGACCACACTGAGTTCAACCAGATACGGAAAAGTTCTGAAAGCAAGTATGAAAGAGCTAACAATGAGCCAGGTACTAGTGATAGAAGAACCTCATTTATACTACCAAGAATTGTTGAATTTATCACGTACATTTTGTCTGCATGACAATGAAATTATTCACAAAATATTGTAAAACCAAATAATAAAAGAAAAGAATTTATGATCTAAAATGTTTGAAGAAATATTTGAAGTAGTGTTATAAAGTTGAATTTAACAAAGGAACAAAGAAATTTGAAATGTAATGAAGGTAATTAACAATACTAAATCTAACTAAACGGAAAAGTTTTTGAATAAAAATAATTGTAAAAACATAGATAAGTATTAGGACTAAACA
>NW_020439759.1:1760-9171 GCF_000699045.2 Agrilus planipennis
TTTTAGAAAATACCACAAATGGCGCGGTAAACGCCATCTGTAGTACGATGCTACATTTTAGGATTACGTATGCTCCAACAAGGTCCATTCAAATATATGAATATCTACTTGCTGAAACGAATTCCGGCGTAGCTAACCTCAACGTGATAGGCACGTTACCGTAATCGAATAAAATAATTCGAAGTGGTCTGTATTCTGTCGTAACTGCCAGACGCGGATCGCGATTTCGATCTTTTTGGATCTCAATTAGGGTTAAATCCTAAAATGTAGCATCGTACTACAGATGGCGTTTACCGCGCCATTGGTGGTATTTTCTAAAACGCGTTGTTAAGACAGCAGGTAACAGTTGGTCTGTGTTCTGTCGGAGCTGTCTACGATGCGCTGATGAGATCCAAAAAGATCAAAATCGCGATCCGCGTCTGGCAGTTTCGACAGAATACAGACCACTTCGCATTATTTTATAACATAACGAAGTTACAACAACACTACTCAGTTTGCGTTTAAATGGTTAACATAGTCTATACCAATCAATCCAAAATATAATGGTATTAACAGCACATCTCACTTTTAAAAAAATTACTCTGTAATGAATTTTCTAATAACTTAATTATTTATTTAAACGGATCTAGTACAATAGTTATTTATTATATAGCCGACTTGGACTGTAAAGCAGTCTAAGGTGCGCTGATAAAATCTAATAAGATCGAAATCGCAATCCACACCTGGTAGTTTCGGTAATTTGTTGTCCAAGAACTTAATCCTGTCTTACTGCAAATGATTTTTGAAATTTTGTTAGATTCAGATCTCTCATGGAATGAAGGGTGGTCAATGTGTGGCAACCTTGTACTAACGTACTTCCTCCTAATAAAAAGTAGACGACTACGGGCTGGAATTTTCGTGCAATATGTTCTTCTGAACGTGTTTTACGAATGCACAAAAATGCAATTATCTTACTGGTTGGTTCATGACTATTTTCATCAATGTAAAGCCTGCTTTCGTATTACCTACACCATAAAATTGTAGTTTCCGCCAGAACATTCGCTCTTTCTCAGTGAAACTGGTGAAGTTAAATTATGGTCTACATCATAATCTCTTTATATTTCGAACTAAATCAATACATTTTATGCACTTGGTAATTCGTACGAAAAAATCATTCCTAGCTAACAAAACGACGCGTTAATTCGAACCCATCGACGTCAAACACTCGACAATTGAAAGTTACAGAGAGAAAGAGACAGAAAGATTGTAAGTGCATTTTGAGGCAAGTTCAAACTTGTATCATCATATCATCGAGCCATTGTTTTTGTTAGGATTAGGAGAAAATTTATGCTGTTCAAACTGCTGGAGTACGGAAAAGAACTACTAAAGGTGAATTGCCTCGTCTGGAAGAAAGTCTGGTCATTTGACTAACTTGTTAAAGGAAAAAGCAAAAGAGTTCGCGTCTTCTCTAAAGATCGAAAACTTCGCGGCAAGTGTAGGGTGACTTACAAATTTCAAAAAGAGAAAAGAAAAAAGAGAGAAAAGAAAATATGTATTTTCTCTCAAAAATTTCGAACCATTTGATATTTCAAACACTCGATAATTCGTAATATTTTAAGAGTCCTTTGAGTCTCGAATTAACGAGAGTCGACTGTATATCGATATGGTTCGCGTGCTTTATCATTAGGTTCACTTTTACAAATCGATATCTTTAATAAAGTTCCAATTAGTGGAATGATGACGACGTTCACTACGATCTCTATGAAGGCATTTCGGCATCTTCACCACAGGTTCGAAATGTCTCGGGTGTCGCCTGAGCAATCAAAAGCAAATTTTCTCGTCCATCTATCACATTTCGCATTACAGCCGGCCACGGAGTAGGGCTAAAAGTGAAAAGTGCTCGGCAGAGTAGCCAACGCCAATATGCCAGCGCCCATGGCTCGCATGAGGTAACCGTGTAGCATTTATATTCTCACTCATTCGTGCAAGTGCATGACAATTACATTTATACACTGTGAAACTCAAAGCGAAGATGAAATTATTGATAGAATAACTGAAGTTCAAAATGATTCAACGATTTAAATAAATATTGTTCTCAATTTTTAACATGCGTCTATCATCTAATTGATTGTATTTATTATGTATTCCGTACTCTCATACGCAGATTGAAATTAAAATTCATAGTTGAATATCTTGTCTACTATTGGATTTCCATTATCATTCTCATTTTCCAATCATTAAGATATGACTAAGAACGCGATTTTAATTTTAATACCGTAAATCGAATAATTCTCCAAAAGTTTACAGTTAAATGCCTACAATCCGATAAGTTTCACTTGCATTATGGTTTCATAAATCCACACAATTGTTTTTTTTTATTTCCCTCTCATGGAATGAAAGGTATACTCAAATTCTTTTCTTCGCATAACCCGTTGAGTGGGCTGTCTTTAGAAGAGCCTCCTAAAATGAATCAAGAAAAGTATTAGGATCTTTTGATTTTTATTCGTTAGTAATAAGTTACTATTTGCTTTCAAATCGTCCTCTCTATCTACGGTGTCCATACAAAGTAGTAGTAGTAACTACTTTTGATCATTGCAGTAAAAATAGTTCATCATAAACTTGGAAATCATTATTTATCTAAGAAAAGCAGTATATCGGTATGTATTAATAAATATATACAAGGAAGAGCGGGTTCTTTACATCCTTAACTGTTCTTGGTTTGTAGTTACCTGATATTTGAGGCTTGAGAATGGCTTAATTGAGGACTGGTTAGTTAAGCAATTAAGTCTCATCAAACTTGATCCTTGTTGGTATCTGTTAGCAAATTATTTTGTCCCAGTAGCATAATCAATGTTGAGTTAGTGCCTTAAAGTCATTTATCACGCCGAAATTTAAGGAAACTTACTAATTTTATTACAGCTGGGTTTCGCTACCTATTTATCATTTTCAGAGATTTTACAAACAATTGTTAGAAGTGAATGTTTTAATTTTCGACAACCACAAACACTGACTCAGGGAGTAAATAAGATGAATGTCCAGCTAGTTTTCGAACTGAGAACCTGTGGCAGTTGGCAACATTATAATTACTCTGGAGATAAATATGAATCCAGATTCGTTATCGAGCATAATTTGTACTTCTCTGTATTGAGATAACACAGACATATAATAAACAGGTAGGTACATACTGGGTGTTTATAAAATAAGTGACAAACATGCAGGAGATGAAAGGCCACTCAAACAGGAGAACTAAGTATGTTTACTTTGAGCATGTCTCTTTACTAACTTGTTCTACGTTCTATTACTTTTCGGAAATAGCTTTCTCGTTCTGCATTGACAGTTCAGGTCAAAATCCATTCCTTTGTTTCGATCATCAATAGTCATTTGCTCATAAAAGTACCGATACCCGATGATTTCTTACCCATGTGCGCTTTTCTTGCCTCACCTGCTTTCAATATCCTTTACACCGTGTGTAATAAGCAAATATAGTTTTATCAACCATGGTACAAAAATCAGGCATAGATATGGTAGTGAACGTCATATTCAAATATCTACTGCCTTTTGCAAAATTTCAGACATGTCCTTATTTTGTTACCAATACACTGCTCAACCACTTCTCTCTGGTACTGAACCATAGACATAAAGAATGGACCGAGCAATATCCTCATGAAATTGAGCTCTCTCTATAAAGAGATAAAACGATCAAACGACCAATACCTGCCTCTTTAACTCATTTTTAGGCTCCTGCAAGATTGTGACGTAGACCAATCAAAATTCTAGAAAAAAGACAACTACTGACTCCACGACAGCTTTGTCTCTGTCACACGTTTCTGCCTATATTTACCTTATATCTAGATAGAGAATAAACCGAGTGGCATGGCCTAGAGGTTTAGACCATTGCTTAGCATTCGGAAGGGCGCCGGTTCGATTCCGAGTCCGTCTGTCGTGGTCCAAGTTTCCCAGTGGTTTCCTTGGATCACTCAGGCAAATGCTGGGGTAGTAATATTCTAAAGATAATCTTTCATTCTCTTCTGTCTTTATTTCGATCGTCTAATCCTTCTCACCGAAACCACCACCCACTCATTTCCACGATTCTTGAAAGTAAACTGAAGAGCGCCTTCCGCCCTACCATTTGGGTAATTCGGGGAAACTGCTAGCCGACTAGCATTAGTGGGTAGTGGGAATGAAAAACCCAAAGGTTTTTAAAGTAAAAATTCCTTGGTCTCGATGAGAGTAAAATCGTGAAACGACACGTTAGACTGAGAATAGAAAGGCACGCATGCGTATATGGGTATTACAGTCAGCTGTCAGTGACCGGCATCTCATATATTATAGTATACTGTGTATTCACTATACTATAGTGCTAAATTAATTTTTTGGTATATCTATGCAGTTGTATTAATTATGTGTATTACAGTAAATGTTTATTTAACAACAATTAATATTTATTTAAGAGTGAGTATTAGTATGTATTAATTCTAATTCCTTGTAGTTATTAATAATTTACGGTTTCTTAAGCACTTGGAGAAATAAACGGAAGCGAAAAAGATTTGACCATTTTTTGTTATTAAATTACATANCATGCGCATATCGGTATTACTGTCAGCTGTCAGTGACCGGCATCTCATACATTTTTGTATACTGTTTATTCAATATACTATAGTGCTAAATTAATTTTTTGGTATATCTATGCAGTTATATTAATTATTAGTAGTGTATTACACTAAATGTTTATTTAACAACAATTAATATTTATTTAAGAGTGAGTATTAGTATGTATTAATTCTAATTCCTTGTAGTTATTAATAATTTACGGTTTCTTAAGCACTTGGAGAAATAAACGGAAGCGAAAAAGATTTGACCATTTTTTGTTATTAAATTACATAAAGACGTATTAAAGTAATACTCCTTAGGTGGACTAAAGATAAAATATGTTGGAATACATAAATCCTGAAAATTCTCGTACTCTCTCTTTCTGTCGCCAATCATTGCTTATTCGTTATAAAGGTATAGAGATCGCCAAAGAAGTTTCACTTCTTTCACGTGTACTGAGTTGCACCTATTTTTTTTAT
Source organism: Agrilus planipennis (assembly GCF_000699045.2). Taxonomy (NCBI): domain Eukaryota; kingdom Metazoa; phylum Arthropoda; class Insecta; order Coleoptera; family Buprestidae; genus Agrilus; species Agrilus planipennis. The sequence goes on from NW_020439759.1 coordinate 6,809, forward strand.
GTTATGACGAATGATGAATGAGTAGTCCATTCTCCATGTCTTTGATTGAACGTTTACTTCTTGCCAACGTAACCTACATTAGTGGCACTGAATCCTAAATAAATTAAAATTTGGGTTTTATTGCCATTTTCGTAATTCCCAGGGAGAGATCTTAACCATAAGAGAAGCTTTAAAATGTAGACTAATTTACTTTCTAACAAAGGATGACACCTTGAGAGTCAAAAATTGTTTTCGATTTCAAAGCATTTCTAAGGAATTTAGTGTTTAATTAGTCTTTAATATTGAATAAGAAGAACTTGTCTTACTCTTTTGTAACACATCAGTCGCCACTATTNTACATTAGTGGCACTGAATCCTAAATAAATTAAAATTTGGGTTTTATTGCCATTTTCGTAATTCCCAGGGAGAGATCTTAACCATAAGAGAAGCTTTAAAATGTAGACTAATTTACTTTCTAACAAAGGATGACACCTTGAGAGTCAAAAATTGTTTTCGATTTCAAAGCATTTCTAAGGAATTTAGTGTTTAATTAGTCTTTAATATTGAATAAGAAGAACTTGTCTTACTCTTTTGTAACACATCAGTCGCCACTATTTAAAGATAAGCTTCCGCGTCTCTTTAAACCACATTTCATCAGTGTATCCTGTAACATGGTCTGGATGTGTGGAACGACATTGAGACTACAACCGTAGTAATAAGTAACAGCGAGGATGTAAGGGGGTCTTCGTGACAGTCAGTTGACAAGCCTTTTGTTGTTTGATAGTGTTGGATGATTGCCAACAGGCCAGGTTCGACAATTCGGATCTCATATTACAGAATTCAATCAAATGAAGTTAAATTGCGGCGGCGTACCTACCTTGTCGTGGCTTACTACCTAATCCATAGATTTCAATTTGGCAATGTTATAAGCACCGGAGTGCAGTTATGTACATATGTAGGTATTGTATTTTACAAAATGTGGAAAAGAACTTCTGTCAATATTTGGCAACCTTGTACTTACTCGCAATAAAAAGGGAACGAGTACGGGCTGGAATTTCCATGCAATATGCTCTTCTGAACGTGCTTTTACAAATGCACAAAAATGCAATTATTTGACTGGATGGTTCATGACTATTTTCATCGATGTAAAGCCTGCTTTCGCATTACTTACATCATAAAATTGTAATTTTAGTCAGAACATTCGTTCTTCCTCAGATAAACTGGTGATGTTGAATTATGGTCTACATAACTATTATCAATAGAGCTCGTGATCGGGGTAGTATTTCTTGCTATACCAATTTGATTTGCGTGCTTTATCATTAAGTTCAATTTTACAAATCGATTTCTTTAATAAACCTACAATTAGTGGAATGATGACGGCGTTCAAGACGATCTCTGTAAAGGCATTGCGGCATCTTCATCACAGGTTCGAAGTGTCTCGGGCGTCGCCTAGGCAATCGATGGCAAGGACAATAAGCCGCTGCTGTAACAACATCCCACATTTGGGGATTTATCCTGCAACTACTGACATTAATTCTTAATGTATAATAAGATACTTATATACTCTTTTGCCACCATATGTTCCGCCGTGTAATATTATTAAGGAACAGGATTAAGATTTTATACATATGGATATAGATCTAACGTAAAATGCAGGCGGTCATAAATCAATTTCATGTGTGCTGAACTGTTGCATACGAGGACGGTTCAATAGCTTCAACAAATTGTATAAATACAAACCATATTTATCTTATAAGTTTACAATAACACTTTGTACAAAACATCCCCTGGTTAGTCGGCAAATTGTAAATGAATTAATGAGGTGTTGATAGAAAGGGTACCATTGTATGGGCATGGTTGGGGTGTACTACATACAATATACTGCGATAATGAATGGCTTCATTTTCCTCATGTCTGTGGTTACGTATCAATCTGTCTGATAACATTCGGGAGATAACGGATCCGATTTCGGGTCTGCTTGTCATAGTCTAAGTTTTTACGTGGTTACCCTAACTTATTTAGGCAAATGCTTGTCCAGTAATATTCTGCAGACAGAACTTTTGAGTGTTTCATTCCCAACAGCCAGTAATGCTGGTGGGCGGGCAGTCCCTCCTGACCACGCCGGAAGGTAAGGCGGAATGCCCTCTTCAGCCTGCTTTCAGGAATCGTGGGAATGGGTGGGTGGTTGTTCGGGTGAGAAAGATGAGACGGACGAAATGAAGACAGAAGGGAATGAAGGATTATCTCTGGAATATTACTGCCCCAGCATTTGCCTAAGTGATCCAAGGGAACCACAGAAAAACTTGGACCAAGGCAGACGGACCCGGAATCGAACCGGCGTCCTCCCGAATGCTAAGCAATGGTCTAGACCTCTAGGCCATGCC
>NW_020439760.1:0-1502 GCF_000699045.2 Agrilus planipennis
TTAACTACTCAATCGACCATCATGAAATTTTGTAGACTCATTGCCAAGGGTACAGAAAAGGACTTAGGGTACATTTCTCCAGAAACACAATACTGTTCCAGAGGGATAGAAACAATTAACGAAACCGCAGGTAAAGTCCATCATTAAATTTTGTAGACACATTGTCAAGGGTACAGAAAAGGACATAGGATACTTTTTATCCAGCTGTTCAAGCTTCTACACGTTACTAAATATAAAAATCAAGGTAAGTCTGAATTACTTTTAATACATATTATTATGTTTCGAAGAGTCATCAACTGCGATCTATGTAAGTGTATCGTCATTTTGAATTTGAAACAGCAGAAGTACTAATTAGTAAAAAAGACTGACCTAACCTACATTCTTAACAAAACTGTTAACCCTGATGCACTTATAAAAATTTCTACATTGGGCTCAATTTACAATATTCATGTTAAGGTACCTACATATACATGAAGGGTGGTCCAAAATGTCCGCACTATGCTCATTGTAGTGGTCAAATCATAAGCTTAATTTTTAAAATTTTTCAAACAAAACTTATTCCCTGTATTAATACAAAATGGTCTGTAGCATCTGAATTCGATTTACTTTACAGTGTTCGAAAATAGAAAAAACGGACAAACAGACACACGAGTAATCATATAAGGGTTCCGTTTTTCATTCGGACATATGAAACCCTAACCCGAGAACCAATAAAAAAACATGTTCTCCCATACATTCATACTCCAAAACTTTGTTGAAAGATTTACCACGTTATGTTCAGAACATAGACTTCTTATTAGTTTTCCTGTAATCTATAACTAATGAACTATTTTTTGTAGTTTTTTCAAAATTTTAGGTTCAGTAGTTTGAGATATGGGGGGTGGGGAGAATGGTCAATTTTCATCTATTTTCTTAAATAATGTTAAAACTATTGCTTCTAAAATTATAAAAAAATACATTTGAGACTCTTACAACAAGCCCTTTCACCTGATATGTCACACGGTACAGTTTGCAAACCTTTTTTTAATTTTCTATTGGTCCCCAAAAATGACCCCCAAGTTCAAGATTAATTAATTTACGTTATGCGTCCGTGTTTGGGTCACAGAAATTCATATGTACATGAACATAATTGATTCAGTAGATTCAGAGCAAATCGACTGTGACACACGGACAGACAGACACACGAGTGATCCTACAAGGGTTCCGTTTTCCATTCGGACATACGGAACCCTAAAAGTAACTAACATTTTGACGTGATGAGCAGTTGTAAATGTCAATAGGTTACGGTAGGAAAACTGACTTAGACGCAGCAAGGATATAGGACCCATATGTGTCATTGACAGTTTACTGTGTTTCTATTTGCGATTGTACTTAAAAGACATATAAGTATTTCTGCCCGGGTCCAAAAATAAATTGATGAAGTGCTCTTGAAGTCCGGTCTGTTAAACGCCTATTTACTGTTAATTTAATTTTTGTTAATATAATCGCCGCGTCGTGACGTT
>NW_020439760.1:6393-8573 GCF_000699045.2 Agrilus planipennis
GAGTACAATACTTTATAATAAAGTACGGGTGGCAACCCTAGTTATAATGAACGTGATTTATAATGAACTCTTGGATTTAACGAACGAAATTTAATCTTTGGATTAAATATTATTGTCATGGACGGTTTGTCCATTTCTATAATCTATATTATAATTTAAGAAAAGCTGACGATTGTTTTTAATTACTGAAGATATTAATGAAATTCGTCAACCTGACCATACAAAAACAAAATCTTCAGCTTCTTTGTGCTCGTTATAACCGAGATAGACCATCTGATCAGTTTCTGATCAGCGTACTGTATTCTATCCTTTGATCCGTCTATCTTATCAGTTTCTTATCAGAATCTAATACAGTGGAATTCGTCTATTATGACTCCGTCTATATTGATCAACCACTTAATATGAAGTAATTGCAGTGTTAAGTTTGGTTTTCATATTAAATTCTCTATTGGAAAGTTTGGATATAATGACTCCGTTTAAAATGACATATCGTTTATTATGACTTATTCTCAAGAAATCATATTCGGTTATAGTGACTCAAATGATTAATAATAACATTTTTGCCCATTTTTCTGACCTTTCTTATGTATATTGATATTGCAATTCATCGTTCTTTTTATTTTTATGTTAATAAATATAATACAATTTGTAGTTTTTCTTCTCTCTATTAAACTAAATAACTAACCGAAATAGAAAGTTGTTTATTTTCTAAGACTATGCTTTGCATGACGCCCGCTTAGTATGACGTTATTGTCATTTCCCTTCGATGTCGTTATAAGCGGATTCTAATGTACCTATTATATCAAGCTCAAATTCGATTGTATAATTATATAAATTGTAACAAAAAAGAATGGTTTGCGGTGAATTTGATCACAAGTTATGACTGCCTTTTATTTTAAAGCCTTTTTTAGATTTATCCCCTTTTTTAATAGTTCAATTTACTGTAGTCGTTTGGCTGAATACGAAAATAAATTTATACAAAGTTGGTAAATGAGTTGGTATTTAAAAGAGTAGAACTTAATAAAAAGTAGACGAAACAAGCTGGTAGGACACCTCCTCAAGCACGAAGGGCTTTAGAGACATATTAGAAGCTGAAGCAGGAGGTAAGAGGGGGAAGAGATAGACCTAGATTAGATAAATGTTCACAAATATTTAAGGATGAGGATGTGGTGTGTTCTAGTTTTACGGAAATGCAAAGATTAGCGCAGGATAGGAAGAATGAAGCTGGGAGTCCGACCAATTTTAGGAATGATGACCTTTTGATGATGATGATGACGAGATGACGATGATGATATGTCGGCAAGCATACGTCATACTTTCCAACGCGATTTATTAGTTAGATTTCGGTACAGGGAGGCTAGACATAGGCCGAATGGTGTCTATTTCAATTTCCGTGTTTAATTTTCTAATTGATCGGTGAGTATGTGCTACGACTGATTAGATTTTAAAGGCTGCAACGGTTACTCGTGCAAAAGTAACCTTGATAAATACATATACATATTTACAATTTACGACGATAACCTTGCAAATCTATTCTCTATACAGCAATCAAGCATGCATTACAACTTATTACTATTATTTGTTTTGTATAGGTACAACATAAACGCATCGTTTAATTTTACTTTAAATACCTATATATAAATAGATACTTAACTTCCACGATATAGGTTTGCAAGTAAATAGGCCTGTAGGTACATAATTAATAGGTATTACAGGAGCGTTTCTGGAACCTACGCAAAAAATTTCTTACAGGTAAGCATGTATTCATTCCGTTTTCGTCCGTCTCAACTTTCTCACCCGAACCACCACCCACCCATTCCCACGATTCCTGAACGCAGGCTGAAGAGGGCCTTCCGCCCTACCTTCCGGCGTAGTCCGGAGGGACTGCCCGCCCACCAGCATTACTGGCTGGTGGGAATGAAACAACCAAAAGTTTTTTTTTTCATTCCGTGAAACATCACAGACTGACTTGTAAAACGAAATTTGAAATTATAAGTATCTTGAAAAATAACGATGTGTGTTAAAAGTTACAATCTTATTGTCTTTGAGGAAGAACCTTATTAATAAAATGAATAAAAACTAAAGAAAACTACCCAACCGCAATGTGACCTAACTCAAAAAGTATGTTTTGGTTATGATTTTAAAAAACCAAAGCACACAGGTGTAAACATTGAATTCGG
>NW_020439761.1:0-8715 GCF_000699045.2 Agrilus planipennis
AATGAAAATTTCTTGGCAGCTTTAACTTTGAAGCAGACGTAATTATGTAAATAACATGATTTTTTAGTTAGGTACGTACTTCTCTACTTAGATGAATCAAAGAAGAATAAACAAATTTGCAGAATATTCTAAATTTTCAGGGGAGATATTCAGCCAAAGTACATACTAAAAATAGGTGTAAATATGCACGGGAATTTTTGGGGAAACTGCTGAAAAAAAAAATAAGGTCAGCCGCACATTGTAAAAGTGTTCCTGATATTGTCCGGAAGGCATTCCACGTAAGACCCGGACAACATCGGGATTATTGACATATCTGACGTCCGCTTTGGATGATCGTTGGATTCATACCAACGGACGTTAGAAATTTATCTAATCAAACCCTCACACCTCAGGTCGAGATTGATTAGGTAATGCTACATTGGTTCGTTAATCACCTGCATAACTGGTTGCAAGTGTACAAAAATTGGCAGATATCTTATTAAACCTAGACAAATCTAAAGTTGGTAACTGAAGTAGTTAATGCTAAACCATTACCAGCAACATCCATATAATAACCCTCTCTCTATTATTGTGGATAGTGGATTATTTCTTAATAAACAACATGATATCAGTGTGTATAATTATTCGGATGATTATTATTAAATTTTTCAATTTTCAAGTTTCTGCAAAGGATTTAATATTGGTTTAAGACAATCCTTAAGAAACGAAAAAAATCGAAATTAATTTTGGATTAGTTGAGGAAGAATTAGTGTGAATTGGATTAATGTCTGTAGACAAGCAGGAAACCATATGTCCTAAGAGAGTGTTAAGAAGAGACATTCAATTAAGCGATAGACGTTGCGCTAAAGATTGCACTTGGATTCTTTTTAAATTGCAACTGCTTGCAATTTTCAATGGAGATGGCTCAATATAGAAAACGTTACCGTTAAACGAATTGCAACGGTAGAATACTGACAGAGCCTGACCATTGGATTCGTGGAGTAATTTATTCAACTTCGTTCTTTAAAAGGTTCACTGAAAGAGCAACTACACCGTCTCCGGAATTAAATGCTTCCCCCAAGTAAATTGAACGTCGCTTCGCGCCCAACACGCCAGGCTATTTTCCAACAGGATTCAAAATTTATACTCCACATATACACCTACGCAAACCTTAACCTGAACGGGAACTCTACCAAGAAGTATTACCTTCATTGTACATACATATGCGAGATTGCTATCCGGATCCGAATACGTATTTGTATGCGTGTGTACTCGCAGGCGCACACAAATATATATTACGACTATAGTAAATTTATATCCGACTGATATTGATTTAATTAAGGGTAACCGTTTCAACTGCTGTAAAGTCAGGTACGCATTTACATAAGTTTGTATATACATATTACATAGGTAAGGCAAGACGTTCGGGAAACATATAATTTACAGATCTTTTTGTCGACATATTTCCTTTTTAATTTATACATGGAAGACGCTATCAACATCATTAAAGATTAGATTTGCAGATGATATAGCAGTATTAGCATCTAGCAAGGAGGAGTTAGAAATAGCTTTAGATAAAATGGAAGCGGTATTTACAAAACCGTATTGTATGAAAATAAATACAAGTAAAACAAAAATACTGGTATGCAAGGGAAGAAAAAGTAGAGAAAGAGCGAATCCAAAGATAGGAGACGAAAGATTAGAAGTGGCTGATTTTAGGTATCTAGGAAGTCAGAACAGTCAGGGCGGAAGGAGTATAGGGATATAAAAAGGAGTAACTTCTATGCTCGCGAAGGGTTAATTTAGAAATTTGAAAAAGATTGTTAAAGGTATTTGTTTGGAGCACGGCGCTGTACGAATGCGAAACATGGACGATGTGTGCGGCGGAAAGAAAAGGCTAGGAGCATTCGAAATATAGTGTTACAGGTAAATGATGAGGATACTGTGGATAGAGAAGGTTAGAAATGAAGAGATACTAGAAAGAATAGAAGAGCAGAGAGCTCAATCAATAAGAAATCAACAAGAAATATGCGAGATACGAGGGTGGATTGATAAGTTTCCGGCCTAACCAAGAGATGACGCCACTAGGCCTACCTTGAGGTGACATTCTATAGTACCATCCTTGGATAGCTTGTAGCTATAGTTTCAGCCCGATCTCCTTGCTAGTGTAGGTTTGACAGCACGCTGAACAAGACGCCTCTGTGGTTTTCGTAAAAATGGAAAAGCAGGAAAATCGTGCTGTCATCAAATACTTTTATTTGAAGGGGTTAACGCCGAAGGAAATTAAAAAAGAGATGGACTCAACACTGGGGACATCCTCCCCGTCATATTCAACCGTTAAGCAGTGGGTTTCCGAGTTTAAAAAGGGTCGTGTGAGCACCTCTGATGGGCCTCGCTCAGGACGCCCCGTTGAGGTCACAACTCCAGATATGATCGAAAAAATTCATCAAATAGTGCTGGGAGACCGCAGATTGAAAGTGCGTGAGATAGCTGAGACCTGTAAGATGTCATATGAACGTGTGCAACATATTTTGCACCAACATTTGCATATGGAAAAGCTCTGTGCAAGATGGGTGCCGCGTTTGCTAACAGTCGACCAAAAATTGATTCGAAAAAACATTTCTACCGCAAATTTGTCATTGTATAAGCGTAATCCAAGCGAATTTTTGCGTCGATTCGTAACCGTTGACGAAACGTGGGTCCACCACTACACTCCTGAAACCAAAGAACAGTCTAAACAGTGGATTGGACCAGGGGAACCAACTCCAAAGAAGGCAAAAACAATTTTTTCGGCGAACAAGGTTATGGCTACTGTTTTTTGGGATGCAAGAGGTATTATATACATTGATTACCTTGCAAAGGGTAATACTATCACTGGTCAATACTACGCAGACTTATTGCAACGTTTGAGCCACGAGGTGAAAATTAAACGACCTCATCTGGCGAAGAAAAAAATCTTGTTTCATCACGATAACGCACCAGCGCACACGTCAATCGTTGCGACGGCTAAAATCAACGATCTAAAGTTTGAATTGATGCCGCACCCTCCTTACTCTCCAGACCTAGCCCCGAGTGACTATTTTCTGTTCCCTAATCTCAAAAAATGGCTTGGCGGTAAGAGATTTGCGGACAATGAAGAAGTAATCGAAGCTGTAAATGGTTATTTTGAGGAGCTTGACGAATCAGTCTATAGAGATGGCATTAATAGACTGGAACACCGCTATGAGAAATGTATCAGCCTTGGAGGAGATTATGTTGAGAAATAAAAAAAAAAAATTTTTAAAAACCTTGTTTTTCTTGGTCAGGCCGGAAACTTATCAATCCACCCTCGTATGTTGATAGGCCACCTTCTCAGGCATGAAGGTCTAGTCAGAGACATATTAGAGGCAGAAACAACAGTCAGGATGGATAGAGGTAGACGTAGATTAGATTACTGTTCGCAAATAGTTAAGGATGTGGGTTGTTCTAGTTTGAGGGAAATGCGAAGATTAGCTCAGGATAGGAAAGAGTGGAGGTCAGTATTCAACCAGTCTTAGGTGTAACGACCTTGATAATGATGATTTTGCGTAATTTGGTGAACGTATGGAATAGATTTTTTCAACCACGTCTATTTTCTAGTTCTTAGCTCGCCTCCAGTAGGTATATATTTCCACTGATAGTAAATTTATACCTAGCCGATATTGATTAAGAAAAACCTTTTTTTAGCTACCCTTAAATTAAGTATAGGTACGTATAAATTATTAAAATTACAGGTATATGTTATACGTGTAATTGAATGAACGGGAAAGCTCTCAGCGGTTCCTATTTTAAACTTTTCAATTGTTCTAATTCAAGGATATTATTTTAGGTTAATGAAACAATAACTACTATACATTGCTAACTTTCGTCTAAAGTAACGTTGACACAGCTACCTCCGTTATTAAACTTTTTAATTAGTGGAAAGGGAGGTGGAAATGTAATATCTTTTCCACCCAACATCTTTCGTTACTTAGATTTTCCAAAAAAAGTTTAATTACTATCTATCTGATACAAAAACAAAAGAACGCTTCAAGTAATTCTGTTTCTCAATTTGAATCTTTTTAAACAAAGTTTCGCAGGAAAATTGGCTAATCTAATAGCAATGAGAGATTTAGGTACATGGAATTTATTTAGCTTGATTCTTACTTGGTAATCTAGTTGAAGAATATTTTGCTATAAAACTGTTATTGTTTTCATGTTCTTGTTTTATGAAATATCGAGAGGGAAAGCATTTATGTGCATATAAATGTTAGCAATCCAATTTGCATTCTTGATATGATAATGGTCGTATCAGCTTAGACATTTGTTTTGACAAGAACAAAGAGGTCTATAAAACAGTTTGTCGTTCTATATTGACGGCCCGTTTACGAAAAAATAATAGTGACCTCAGAGTTATAAAAATAGTGGAAGCAGGTTTTTCATTTTTTATTACGAAACGGGTTTCCAAGGATTTAGAAGAACAATGGCGATATCGGAGGTACGGTTGGTCGTTGAATTCTTATTCCCTTTTTAGAAACTTCCGAATGATATTTCTGAAACGGAAGGACGACATAAGATGTCTGGTTAGAAATTAAATAAATCGTATGGGCGAGCGGCGGGCACAGTAAAAATCCTGTACAGTTTTAAATAATGACTTCTCTCTCATAGAACGGTTTTCCGTTATCTGGAACAAGACTGCTCCCTCATAAATCCCCTTTATTGTCTCGTCTCGGAATAAAGAAGAGAATAGGAATGGCCGGGTAAAAATATGCGGGCGGACCCCAGCGGCTCGCCACTCGTAAGATATGGACGCCCAAAAAATATACATCTGTTTACTACTACTGGGTCGAAATTATTGATGGCTGCATTTGAACTAGAGATTTACGACGCCGTTTCCAATAACGGAAATACCCTTGGCGCGGTCGCACGACCATGAATAAAAAAGCTAGTGTTGATATTGGTTCTCTTCGAGTTCTCTCTGTGACGTTGCTAGTTTTTCTCGCTAGAACGAGTAACGACTTTCGCGAAGGAAATAAGGAAATGGGCCGTTGCTCGCTACTACTTTGTCTTCATCTCTCTCCTCTGGTTGCATCTTGTCGATAGAGCCGCAAAAAATCCATCTGTGTTCATTCAATGGAACACATCGCCAATCACTTTATAATGTTCTAGTGCGCGGAAGTTGTTGGTGTGTTTGTCAATCTCTCAGTTAGATGGATCGGTTAAATATTAAAGAAAAACGGCTAGAGATTCTCATGAAATTTTGCGTGATGGTTTTGCAAAACTTCATCCGACTTTGTTAAGCGATTTGGCAATTTTAATAAGGACAAAAAAAGTTTTTTGAAGTGAAACTTCTATATTACGATTTTATCTGTCACAAAAAAAGCGTTACGGTCGCTTGGAGGGGATAGACGGTATATCGTGTGGTGAGAGACGACAGCGGCGAAGGGAGAGAAAAGGTGGCGGCGGTGGTGACATGGCAATGGCAATGGCAATGGTATTAGTTATTATGTAATGGGCCGCCGCGCGGAGAGCGGGAAGTCACTAGAGTCCCGGCGGCGTGTGCTGTGCTCAACTGTTGTTTTCTTACCTCTGCTCTCAACGTGGTTGAGCATCTTTGCCTCTATTTTCGGTCTGTGTAAAAAATGTATATATGGAAGTATTCCTTAGGCGTAATTTCGACATCCAGGATGTTATCATTTAATCAGAATCTTTAATTGAAAATCAGTACTATCTAACAGTCTCTGTAAAATCGTCTCCAAAAAGAAAATAGGTTTATCTGTCTGTGTAGGTAATGTTAGTATTCGTTCATTTTAATACACAGTGATACAATGTAGCTTTCTTTAGATGTTGTAAGAGGAAGGCTGCTCTATCGATTACTTGTTGTGATCCGGCATCGTCAGTAAAAATCGTTTAAAGAAACTATCTCTGCAGTATAGACGGGAGCGTTCGTTTCTGCACAAAAAGCTGTACGACAGGGCACGACGGTGGTAATACAAATCGTCTTTTTGTATGTATGTACTCCTCCGTCGGTGGCACACTGTAATCGCTCGATATCGTTTTTGTCGGCAGGATATGCGCCAATACAGCATCCGCAGCCAGACGACACGATCCTCTCCGACCACGATGGCCGCGTATTAGGACTTGATTGCGTCGGTTACGACCAATCTCTCTACGGCGCGATAAACTTAAGCCTTGCTTGAAACACAACCAGCATCGATTTCCAACGTTTCCAACGGAATTGTTGCTAGTTATGCCTTAGTCTGTCGTAATCATAAATCGATTCGATCAAGAACAGTTTCTTGATGGTACGGTAAAATCATAAATTAAGCAACTCTTACTGTCCAAAGCTTATATGCCTTTAATGATCGATTTATATTGTCATCATTGTTTTACCAGTTAATGATAACATTAATGAAAATAATTAACCAAGAGAAAATTATCAGTTAGTGTCAATAAATACGCAGTATACTACTATTACCTATTACTTATTGATGGAAGATTTGTTTTTCGAGATATTTACTACAGAAGCGTTTTCATTAATTTTTATTTCACGTCCAATGCATATAACGAAAAGCAACATCCCTTCCCCTTTCTGTATGACAAAGTGTTTTGTATAGCCGCTTATTTTGAGACAATAAAATACCTTGATTGCCAACAATGGAAAGAGCAGAAAATTTTGAAACCAGAAATACTGAGAAGTTGATTTACCTCTAATTTTTCTGTAGGTAATCAATTTGTATTGTTGAGGTAAAAAACAACAAGAAATGACTTGATCTTTAAAGGACTTTGAATAAGGTATCGTACAGTAAGATATTTCTGATGGGTCAAAAATATGCAGTCCCTTTTAAACAAAGCAGCCTGACCCGTAACATTCCGTATTTCTCTGTAGCCGAGAAGAGGGATAAGTGACACGGTGCACCTGCGCAGGAGAGGGAAACTGTATGATACATGTAATAAAATTTAAATGAAATTTTACTTCATAACAATGTATAAAATTAGCAGAATCTAATTTTCGTTGGTATAAAACAAGAAAAGTTAACAAAATTGACACAGTTTTTCTGAAAACTGTTCAGTCTTTTCGGTCTCGTGCCGACTACAAACTCGATCAGAAAATACATTCGACCGTATAAATTACATTTTCCTGTACTCCGGTTTGAAAATTTCTTCTGAAAACAAATTTGTTGCAATTTGCTACACTTGCTGCAGAAATAGTAGCAAGGACGACTTTCTGGAGTAACAATAGATCCTTGTGTCGAGCTCGTTTAAAAATTTTGTTTTCCTTTTTTTAAATTACTAACGTTGAATTTGTCTGTGCTGTTCCTTATCAATACAGTGAATTTCATTTATTACGACCTTGGTTATAGCGACCATTTTGCTATAGCGACATTAAATCTTAGTCGGCAGTCGATTTAAAATTGAAAAATGGTGAAAACTATTCATACGTGTCTGTATCTCTTTACCTTTGCCTGTAACGACTTTCGGATATAACGACGAAGTTACAGTGGTCCCTTCGTCGTCGTTATATCCGAAATCAACTGTAATTTTTCTTTTTTTAATATTAATATATACCAGTGGCGAGTTGATAGCCGAATATATTCCATCAAAAGACCAAAGAGCGGCAACATTTTTTTTGTACAAATACCTTCAGCCATCTTTTCAAATAATTAATAAAGTAATATAATAAATGATATATTAGGTACAAGAAATCATGTCAAAAGACATGGAAACCTAATAAATTATGATCAGTCAGTTTATTGGAAGTCTTTAAAGGTCAGTTTTATTAATCAAATTTTCCCGTTGAGTTCAGTTCATCCTTTAGTAGTGAATTTAATACCTGTTAGAGGATTAAAGGGCGCAACACGCAAAGTTATAACGATCTCTTTCATATTACTTTGGCATTCAGTTATTTTCACCTCACAAAGCAGGATTGGCGTGAGCAGGTGTTCAAGCTTTGGGTAATCCGATCAACCCAGTCTCTAATCCACCATTAGTGCGTACTTTACGTCTTACGCTCCCAAAGAGAAAATTTACTTTCGACGCGATCACTTGCCGTAATGAGGTTATTAACCTCGCAATCTCTCGCAATTTATTGGATGACAAAGTACTCACCTATCACAAAAGCAAGTCATTTCCGAGTTAATAAAACCGATCGAAATGTTAAAAGAAGAACGCATATTATTAGTTTAAAACTTAAATTTATAATTGGGTCACAAGGGAACGCCTTCGCTCGAAAGAAAAGAGAACTGTTTTCTGTGGATTTTTTGGTATAGATGCAGAGATTGGTAAAGCCAAAAGGCAATTATTTGAAATCTCAAATAAGTAGTAATTGGTTATCTCACATTAAATGTTACCAAATTGATTAAAAAACACGGCTCCCTTTTGTGTATTAGATAATAACTAGCAGCGAAACCCGGCGTTACTCGGGTTAAAATACATCGCACATTTAATGGTATATAAAATATTTGAGGATCCACTTTTAAACGTAGATAGTATAGATTTCTATCGTAGATACCACCCTGTACCTTTATAAAATTTCTTACTAACAGTAGATCGTTCTAGAATATTCTAGAATATTTGGACAAAATCTAGAAAATTCTAGAAATCATTGATAATTAATTAAGGACATTTGGAACTTTCCACATATTTCTAGAACTTTCTGGACCATTACATATCGATTTTAACAGTTGCACACAATTTGGAACTTTCCAGATCATTCCAGAAATTTTTAGAACTTTCTGG
>NW_020439761.1:8776-9497 GCF_000699045.2 Agrilus planipennis
TTTTTGGATCTCATCAGCGCGCCGCAGACAGCTCCGACAGAACACAGGCCAGCTTTTACCTGCTGTCTTAACAGCGCGTTTTGGAGCGTACGTAATCCTAAAATGTAGCATCGTGCTACAGATGGCGTTTACCGCGCCATTTGTGGTATTTTCTTTATTAAATTAGGAAATAATTATTTTTTTTCGAACAAAAATATTGATAACAATTAGGTCATGAAGTTCATCTAGGTAGGTGCTTGATAAATTAACAACGTTATTTAGAAAAAGTCATTAATTATGACATTAAGAAGGACGAAAATTTTATTGTTATAGTTTGTGAACGTTGCTACCATTTTATATTTAGATTTAGATTAGTTGAATTTAAACAGTGGGACATCAACGTTCAAAAGTTGGCATGACCGCCGAAACCTGGTCTCCCGCATAACATTATATTCCGATGTCAAACATTTGGCTTAATTCTATTTTTTGCCAGATGATGGCTGACTATTGACTGTCTGACATTGCAGTTCCTGATCATAACTGTCGTGAAAGTGGATGCAATTCTTCTTGGTAATATTCCAATTTTGTCAAATCATTCAACGGCTGCTTGCGTTCGTGGTTGACATCAATCTTCAATCTTTGGGCCTGTTCTTTGACATACCATGGTTTACATTTAATTAATTATCAACAACAAAGTACTTTCATCAATTTAGTATCGTTTGATGCGAAATATGATTAGTAA
>NW_020439762.1:0-2906 GCF_000699045.2 Agrilus planipennis
TGGTACTATAGAATGTCACCTCAAGGTAGGCCTAGTGGCGTCATCTCTTGGTTAGGCCGGAAACTTATCAATCCACCCTCGTAAAGCAGAGGATAACACAGCGAGTCGCCATCAATAAAAAGAACTCACTTCTATGCTCGCGAACGGTTAATTTAGAAATTCGAAAAAGATTTTTAAATGTGCATGTTTGGAGCGTGCCGCTGTACGGGCGTGAAACATGGACGGTGGGCGCGACGGAAAAGAGAAGGCTAAAAGCGTTCGAAATGTGTTGTTATAGGCGAATGATGAAGATACCGTGGATACAGAAGGTTAGGAATGAACAGGTATTAGAAAGAATAGGAGAACTGAGGGCTCTATGGATGTCAGTAAGAATAAATAGTCGAAATAGGTTGGTAGACTTTCTCAGGCATGAAGGTTTAGTGAGAGACATATTAGAGGCAGAAACAGATGTTAAGAGGAGTAGAGTACTGTTCGCAAATAGTTAAGGATGTCGGTTGTTCTAGTTTTGGGGAAATGCGAAGATTGGCTCAGGATAGGAAAGGGTGGAGGGGAGTTTTAGGACTGACGACCTTATGGTGATGATGATGATGATGATAGATAACAAAATATGCTTCAGGTTAATAAGGAAGAAGGAAATAATTAACAAGTGTAGGGTAGATAAGGAACAGTCGATTGATATCAGGTGTAAAGAAGTAGAGGAAAAGTTGAAATCAAGCAAAATGGATGAGGCTTGTAATATTTTACAACTAAATAGAAGTTTAGAGATGTAGGATGAACTGTGATGATCTCAATAGAAAATAATGAAAAGGCCGATAGTGGAAAGAATATTTAGAGAACCTATACGAAGATCAAAAATTAGGGGATGTATTAGAAAAGAATGATAGTGTGGAAGAAGATGAATTAGGATATCCCACAAAGAGGGAAGAGTTTCATTTAGCATTAAAAAACTTAAAGTATAGTAAGGGGCCAGATATAGATACAGATATAGGGTACTGGCAGAAATCTTAAATCTAAACATGTAGATGACAATATTAGGGATAGGTACACACAGGGACAAAAGATTAGCATGTTTAGATTTGCATACAGCAAGAATGGGATTGATACAACNAAATAAGAACAATTAAGACAACAACAGACAACAATTAGTAGCATCAGTGTAATCATCAAGTTCAGGGTCTTCAATATATGTAGTAACTGTATATTTGTAAATAAATATTACTAAGTGCAGTTATTCGTGTTATTCACTGAGGTAAATTATTTGCACTTACAATCCTTCCAAAAATGCGTGTGGAGAATGGAGGAATGGAGAAAGAAGTGGCGCGGCAGCGCAAAATAAATAAATCAAACTTAAATAAAGTTATTTTATATTAAAATTGAATACTTTCGGATTATTCAATATATTTAGTGTTTTTTATTGAAATAATAACTGAGTTATTCAATAGGTGAGCTTCAGGTGAGCGTAGAATTTTGCGCTCTTTCCGAATCCGGGGTCAAAAGTTGGGATGTCGACTAAAAAAAATTGATTAGGATTTCAAATGACCTCGAAAGTGAAGTTCAAGCTCAAATTGTGGGTTACTATTCAGTGTCCCCTCGATATCCAACAATTTTTATAGAAGTTATCTTTGGATTGATCGCTCCCATGACGGAATATTCACGTGGATTATTTAAAATGGAACACATTGTACATTGTCCATATATTGGATAGCCCTGTTAGAAAGTTATTTCTGATATGTGTTTACACAATTGATGTTAGAAAGTTTTTTATTTCATAGGTGCTTTTATCATTAAAATCCATTAATTTTTTTTATCAGAATGCCTACCTTTATGAAATTTTAATTAATCGACTTTTGTTGCTTTTAACGACAGAAAAATCAATCTGGCCTCTATACACACATGACATGATTGTATTGATTACGTCGTTGATTTTATTTCGATATTATTTTTTCATTTGAGCTATTAAATGCGAGGCACCGTTGTTTTCCTTTCGTTGCGAACGTTATAGGTACACAGATTGGGAAATAATTACCTGTTCACGTGAGTAGGAGCAGAATAGGCACCTAGTTACTCTCGGGTCACGCTGTAACAAAAGAGTATATTGATTGCCTCAGGGAAGCCTTAATGGCACGCCATTTCAACGCCGTACTCCCTCGATGTTTCTGTTTGTGTGTTAGCTGGTCATTTTTGAAAAAAATTACCGATAAAAATGCCAACGATTGAGAATACAAAAAATTGATTAAACATTTTTTAGGCAACCTAATTTACTGCCAGTCGCTTCTAGGATCGACTTGGCAAAATTCGAAACAGATTATTTTACTTTTGACGTTTGACTAAAAAGTTAGGAACTTCTAGGTTCAACTAAAAAATACTTCAGTCAAAGGCAGAAATTTGAATTTATTCCGAGGTTTCTGAAGCCTTAGCCAAACGCAGAATAAACCAGTCATATCGAGAAAATATTGCATATCGACCTTTGACTATAACATATGCATCACATATAGATAAAGTCTAAAAAGGACCTATTACAGACCGGAAAGAAAATTGATTAAATTGGTTTCTATTTTACTAAAAGTTAATTCCATATTAACCTAAAATAATGAACGAAAATATTCACAAACTCTTTACTGAGATCTTCTGTAATACCTGTTTTACTTTACCATGTTAAAGATACGTAGGTAGGTACAGGTCTGACGAAGGAAGCTGGCGAGCAGCCGCGCAGGTACTTGCCCATTTGTGACCTATTTGGGTAAGTCACTTGGAACCGATACACAAATAAGCTTTCAGTAGGCGTAAATTATAATATTAATACAGATAGGACAGTAGCGTACTAGAAAATAATGTAAAAACATGACTTATCAAAAAGAAAAAATTAACCTATTGCTTTTGTTTTATAGTTAGTTTTCACATTCACT
>NW_020439762.1:6651-8664 GCF_000699045.2 Agrilus planipennis
CTTCGATGCCGCCTTTATCTCCTCAATCGTAGCGTAGCGTCGTCCTTTCATGGGCCTCTTCAGTTTCGGGAACAAGAAAGAATCAGAGGGGGGCAGATCTGGGGAAAACAATTGCAATTGAAGAAAATTCACATTCGACATAACTTGGGAGACCTTTTTCGGTCTTGGCTTGTGCGGTAGCTTCCTTTGGGATGATTGAGCTTCGGTTTCCACGATATAACCATAAACTACTTTCGGCCTGTTTAGATCTCGGCAATTTCTTTGGTCTTTCACATTTATATTTTTTTTAGGAAATCATTATTTTTAATTATTGTCATTTTTGGGATTCTATGTGATCGAGAGACCTTTATTAAGTAAGCAACGTTACAAGTATATAGGCGTAGATGTTTCTGTGTTATGGAGGAGCGAATGAATGTTTGAGAGTAGCTTAGACTGATATTCTGCCAAGTATCAAGATAAAGATTATTTACATACATATATCAAGTTCGCCTGCATATTTTAATTTTGTACTAAAATGTACCCACATATGTCATTTAGTTATTCATAAAAGTTCTCATTTAATTACTACGTAGTTTACTTCAACACTCTTCAACGCACAGGAATCGTGTGCCCCATTTAATAGAAAATTAATAATTCAAAAGTTCGTATCACACGCACGCAAACCAAGTAATGAACATTTAATGATTTACAGATTGAGATTGTATACCTACATCTGTCAGTAAATAGTAAGCACAATTTCCCTTCAAACGAACTGACTTGTACACGAACTGGCAATGTTGTTATTAGAGCAATTATCGGGAGTTCCCCATGGACCATTTCCGCTCCAGGGTTATCAACAATCGACCATGTGTACCCGTCATGCGGCTAGTATGATTGCACTTCCGCCACTAAAAGTTTCTAGCTTTACTGCAAACCACAGGAGTTACCATACTTCATTAACATTACAAAACTATTCAGTTAGTTGCTTAGATATATATATATATATATACATACACACCTACGTATTACTAATCCGGTACCTGTGTGACCAATTGAGAACTGAACATAGGAATATTATATTACATGCAACATGCAGTCATCAGTGCGGCATTATTTTTCAAAAATACAAAAAAAGAAAGCGTTATTGACAACATAAGTTTCTTTATCTTGGTCTCTTTCCTAATTTCATAAGAGCATCTCGTCTTTGATATTGTTATGGCTTTGATGACACGAAAAGTTAAGATTAATATCTTTCGTCTTCATTATTGACTTTCATAGCATCCTCTGGTTCTCCTACTTTTTTCAGTACCACTTTACTTCTAACCTTTTCTATCCACGACATTCTCCCCACAGCTTCTAACTGTTCTTTTCTAACACGTCCACCGTCTACGTTTTGCATCCGTACAGAGCCATGCTCCGAAAATACACTTTTAGTAACTAATTTCTTCTCAGATTTCCAAACTAACATTTAGCGTGAATACTTTAAAAGCGACTCAACCTTGTAAGTTTAGTGTTGTTTTAATACTTTTATTAAGTCAGAAATTTTTAAATAAAAAAAAAATGTTTTTGGAACTCCAATATCGATTTGTTTTATGGAAAAATACCGTCGATTAATTAATTCTTCGATTCGTTTTGTTCAGTCTCTTTCATCAGAGTTATGAGAGCGTTGTAACTTTAAAATATTTAAATGTACCGCACGCAACATTAAAAATCTACTTGTTTACGGAATATTAAATACTTGCCCAGCTTTTACGTTGTTCCCTCTGCTTTTTAATTAACCTCTGTTGTTTAAGTATCTTATACCGTACATCTTGACTGATACTCTAAAATGATATAACAAAGGCGCCTTGAAGCTAACGGAATAAAGATGAATTACTTAAGATC
This sequence comes from Agrilus planipennis, assembly GCF_000699045.2. NCBI lineage: Eukaryota > Metazoa > Arthropoda > Insecta > Coleoptera > Buprestidae > Agrilus > Agrilus planipennis. Next base: position 8,515 of record NW_020439762.1, read on the forward strand.
CGACTTTAGAGCCACCGAAACAATAAACCGAGAATTAAATGCGGCGTTTGAAAGTTGAAGTGGTTCACTGAATCATTTATTTAAACAACAATACGATAAGATCCATCTTCGTTAGCTTACACACATTTTCTTGTCTTTCTTCAAAAAAAA
>NW_020439763.1:0-1208 GCF_000699045.2 Agrilus planipennis
GACCACAGTATCACATTAACATTGTTAAGGATCTGGTGTGCTCCGTCCGCGACGACCTAAACTTGCTCCAGATGGTTATAACTGGTGACAGATCATGGGTTTATGATTATAACATGGAAACCAAAGCTCAATCATCCCAATGGAAGCTGCCGCACGAGGCAAGACCGAAAAAAGCGCGCCAGGTTAGGTCGAATGTGAAGCTTTAGCTTCCAGTTTTCATCGATACAGAATAGAACGGTCAATGAGGAATATTACCTGCAAGTTATGCGCAATTTGCGTGAAGCAATCCGCCAGAAGAGCAAACACTGACTTTTGCACTATGTACATCGTTGCTTGTGGGCGAATTTTTGGCCAAAAACAGCACACCAATAATGCCGCAGCCACGGTATACCTCAAATCTGCTCCCCTGTGAGTTTTTCTTGTTCCCAAAGCTGAAGAGGCCTATGAAAGAACGACGCTACGCTGCGATTGAGGAGATAAACACGGCATCGAAGGAGGAGCTGAACAAGATTACAAGAAGTGCTTCGAAGATTGGAAAAAATGTTGACACAGGTGTATAAAATCGGGTGGGGTTTACTTTGAAGTGGACAAAATAGATATTTGCACCACTTTCCGAACAGGCCTAGTACATTTGTAAAGTATGAAGTTTCCACAAAAATCTACCGAATTGTGTTATTAAGCAAAGTTCGCGAGAAGATTTTTCTTGAATTCAAATTGAATTAAAAAAAAAACAAGGAAGATGCATTAAAGAAGTCGTAGGCAGCTTTAGTTTTATGCGGTTTTAAAATGATTACAGGATCAAATATTCTAAAACCCAATGGTGGTTTGCTGGCCAAGTAATTACAACGCCTTCTTGTAATTACAACTACTGGAAAAACTCGACCATGAAGTAAAGAATAAACTTGGTCACACCACAAAAACTGCCTTATCCGCGACAGTTAAAATGTCAATAGATAAGGCTGGTATTATGCATTAAAGGAGAAAGTGTGTGGCTAATAAGGTAAAATAGTGAAAACGCCTTTACTATATTTTCCCACTAAAAGGGGACCACGATTTATTAAGTTACTCTAAGTCAATATACAAACAGGAAAGTAAAAAATCAGGAGGTGCTCTAAGATATATATATATATAATGTAGTCTTTGATAGTGAAATGCATATTTTCTAAAAACTACCTTTTATTTATATTTAGGCCGTTTTCAGATGTAAT
>NW_020439763.1:4278-9083 GCF_000699045.2 Agrilus planipennis
TGACGACCTTATGATGATGATGACTATTTTCCATCTTTCTTTGTGCACGATTTAGTTAGTTAAGAAAGAAAAATTAAGCTAAGTGATCTTTTTCAATTGAAATTCTTTATTAACAAAAGAATTATACCCCAGATGTTGGGGGTTACATCGATCTATAGTTGAGAGGAGATGATAATTTCAATGGTGAGAGCTTTGACAAGAAGTCTCCGATCATGCGAATGTCAAAATGTCTTAGATCAGACCAGACTTTTTTTTAAAGCATAAGGTATTACTTAGAGACTGTGGTAGAAGGTAGTATTAAAGGACAGTGCGTGCTTAGCGAAAATTAGAGACAATACAGAGAATTGGTGAGTATTAAGGACATGACCAAGCGCCTGAACAAGGGGATCTGTCTTCTGTTGCCTGTAAAAAATCTGCACCATAGGACGAGCATGACATCTCTGCCTCTAATGGCTGTAAGTGCGGTTACCATCTACGCTGCCACCTTCCTGAGATCCCAACCATTTGTCTTAAAGAAGGAACAAGTTGAGTGTGTAGAAGGTATATATTGAAAGTAGTGAGCCCCATAAACAAACAGCTGCGCAAGGATTCTATCAGTAAAATATGAGCAGGAATAGTCATTTTCACGTCCTTACTATTTTCCACATCGTTCCTTTACAGCCCGTACGCTGTAAATTGGAACGTTTATCACCGAGTCAATATAGAAGAAATCTATTGTTATTGTGGCTAGCACGGAGAGTGGTATACCCAAATGTTGCAGTGTGGTCGGTTTTGACAGCGATTGTAGCGATAGACTCCGTGATTGTCTGTACTTATGGCAGGGTTCCTTCGACGGTTAGAGCTGAAATGGGTCGACATGGTGCACCTGATAGTCTTCAATTATTTCGTTTGTAATCATCCGGAATCTTTCTCGTGTTCTAAATGTGACTATCTTTAATATTTTCCGCTTGTTCCTCATGTATTCCTGGTGCCTTAGTTTTCGTTTAAGTTTTAGTGCTAACCCAAGCTTTCCTCTTATTAAGGGCTTTCCTAATTTATCTACCTCCACACAATCTTATTTTTTTAATACATCTCCTTACTCTTGCCCAGCAAATAGATTCCCTAAATATGTAGTCTTTCCACCTATCCGCCTTCTTCCTCATTTTCCAAGGAAATCACTGCTGACTCAGTCCTTATATTATTACTTCTGTGTGTCCTTTTAATTATGTCTAAGATTATAAGCCACACTAATCTTACCTACTTCAAACTTTACACCTTTTATCTTTTGCATCGCTGCCCTACACTTCCGAATGATTTCCCACATTATCGCCTCATACCTTTCTTATTATGGTATACGATTTATTGGACTTTTAAAAACCCTATCGGGAGGAACGCCTTTAGTCCCCCTCCGTGCGCCACTGCTCGTCAATTCAAACGTACATTGTGCCTATCAAACAAAATAATGTCTTTTGAAACAATTGCGAACGTTCTAAATAAAGAAACATTCCCAGAACAAAATGAGGTAAACATTGGCAAAAACAGTAGTATGATGACACAGGTATTTTTACATACTTATGTGTAAGTTCATATCATGCATCGATATGTGTACGTTTTAACTACATGATACAACACATTTATATAAGTACACGACTGTTTTTCTTCGTTAAAAAAGTTTTTCCGGTAAGTTCGTTGACCAACAATTCGCACAATTTATTGCACGTTTTATTTTATGTTCTGTTCCAAGCAATTACACATCATTGGTTCTACTTATTTTAAAATTTTCGCACCTAATTTTTTTTTCTTTGATAATTACTCTAATTAGGGGGTATGCCGATACAACAGAATTGTAGATACTGTATCGTAAAGAATCGATCGGATAAAGAAATTATTTTTCAATTACACAATTCACGTGTCTAATTAAGACGAAAGGCCAATTAGCGTTCATAAAACAATATCGCCGTTATACCGTTGTCTGAAGTAATTTAATTATAAAACATGACGCTAGCTAATGGGTACTGATTCTACCTGATGATGTTGAAGTTATTGTAACGTATGAAGATTTCAAATGATTTTGATAATTACCAAATTCTTGTTATAAGAATCAATTGGTTCCTAAAGATCAGTGGCGCACTAAGGGTGGGAGAGAGGGCGACCTCTCACAAAAATAAAATTGCATTGCATATTTCTTTTTCTGACTGGGATCGTACCTACACTTATTGAAATAAATTATTTCATGGTTAAATGTACATGCAAGGGAAGAAAAAGTAGCGAAAAGGCGAATATAAAGATGGGAGACGAAAAATTGGAAGAATTGGTTGATTTTAGGTATCTACGAAGCCAGATAAGTCAGGACGAAAGGAGTAGTAGGGATATAAAGCAGACGATAGCGCAGGGTAGAGTCGCCTTCAATAAAAAGAAGTCACTTCTATGCTCGCGAACGGTTAATTTAGAAATTCGAAAAAGATTGTTTGGAGCGCGGCGCTGTACGGGTGCGAAACATGGACGGTTGGCTCAGTGGAAAAAAATTTTAATTATAAATGGGTAATTGTTACTTTTTTATTTACCAAGAATAGTAGAAATGTTAGAAGCGTTAGAAATGTGGTGTTACAGGAGAATGATAAGGATAATGTGGATAGAGAAGGTTAGAAAACAAGAGGTATTAGGAAAAATAGGGTAACAGAGGACGTTGTGGTAGGATACCTTCTCAGGCATAAAGATCCAGTCACAGACATATTAAAGGAAGAAATAGGAGTTAAGAGTGCAGGTAGAGACCTAGATTATATAACTCTTTGCAAATAGTTAAGGATGTGGGATGTTCTAGTTTTGGGGAAATGCGAAGACTGGCTCAGGATTGGAAAGAGTGGAGGTGCGTGTCCAACCAGTGACGACCTTATGATGATGAAAATGTACACGGATTAAACTACATAATGACATTCGTGGGACCTAATTTCAATATACCATTAACGAATGTTCCTATTGCGATTTCGTTAAAACGATTCCCTTATGATGTATAACTACAAGGAATACGAAAGGATAGTTTTCCAGGTCAAAACAAGAATTCATGACTTTTTCCCAAATAATTTAAACAAGAAAAGATATATCGAAATTCAGCACCTAAGGAAGTCAAAAGGGATGAAAAAATTTGTTCTGCATTTTAAAAAATTCGTATAGGGTTATTGGCGAAATTTTTATTGCTTACAGCTTTAAACACAAATTTTGCAAAAATGTACTTTTTTACATTAAAATAACAGCCAAGAGTACGCTCTTTTTACTGATTTGGCACTTCGATTATACCAACAAAATTAAGTACAACTTGGAATCTTTTAAACATCAGCGTGTACAATAATTATCATTACTATAGAATATACTTCGATATTTGCTTAAACTTATTATTGGTATATGATATAAACAACGTTAACAATAATACAATCGAACAAATTATCTGTTTAACCTTAAGGACATACGAAAAAAAAAACACTACTGATGATAATGATGGGGGTCAATGGAAGGAAGAAACAAGATGATTTTACAGACCATTAAAACGTTTCTACTACTTTCTGCTTTCGATATCTAGGATGTTTCCTTTCATCAAGGATTTTAATTGAAAACCGCCATGTTTGAATGTCAACATTCGGTCATTGGATCATATATGGGATGTGGCAGTGACTGTGATACAATATGAAAGAACGTCATGGTTAAAATGGACGTGTCACGTATCATAGACAACGGTACTATCCATCTTTGTACAGCATTGTTTGTATTAGGTAACAAAAATTGAATACATTATGTGGATTCTGGGCCTTATGATTAACCCCGAAGTACGTCGTATTGGAAGAAACCAGAAACGAAATGTAGAGTGCTAAAATAACAAGAAAAAACAGAAAATAGCACTAAAAGCCAAATACTAAAAAAAACAGAAGAAATGTGGAAAAATAGGGGCGAGAAAAAGAAATGAAGAAAGTAATGGCTGATGGAGGAACACGTAAATGAGAACGAGAAGCAACGGAATCGAAGGGCAAAAACCCAATAAACCCATCGAGAAATACGTTCAGAGTAAACATGGAGCAAATAAGAGATTCCAAGTTAGCCAAAGACTACAGAATATAGATAAATGAAGCAAATCCAAAATATTTAGAACTGAAAGATAAGAAAAACAAGGTGAAAATGATTACAAGGTTTAGATATATCTTGCAATAAATGGAAAGGAAAAAAGTATTAACAAAATGAAAAGAAAAGGACATGTAGAGTATCCAAGTGGGAAAAAGAAGCTTGACAGCATACAAAAGAAAATTGTTCAACCAGGCTAATATTAAGAGAGGCCAGGTCAAAAGAAAGAAAATATACAGTGGATGAAGAAAACCCCTGGAAAAAAAAGAAGAAATTGAGCAAAAACAGAGTAGAATATAGAAGAATCATTACCTACACTTGTATAATATATACTTGAGGTTTAATTCAACCCCATATATCCCCCGAAGGGAACCATTCTTTATTAAATTATATCATCAACATAAAATCGTCAGTCCTAGGACTGGTTCGACACGCACCTCCACTCTTTCCTATTCTGACCTAATCTTTTCCCTAAAACTAGAACAACCTTATTTGCGAATAGTAATCTAATCTAGGTCTACCCCTACCCTTCCTAACTGCCAGTTTTACCCTAATATGTCCCTAATTAGACCTTTATGCGTGAGAAGGTGTCCTACCAACCTATCTCGCCTATTTCTTATTAACTTCCATAGAGTCCGCTGTTCTCCTATTCTTTCTAATACCTCTTCATTTCTAACCTTCTCTATCCACGGTATCCTCATCATTCGCCGGTAACACCA
>NW_020439764.1:0-4726 GCF_000699045.2 Agrilus planipennis
ACGTAAAGAAACTCATCCAAACCATAACCTTAACAAAATTTGGAAATACTTTTTTAAGTGTTGTTTCTCGTAATACATTCCCCTTCACAGCAGAGCTTATGAATAATGAATACCATTAACTTTAAATGGAAAATTCGGTATTATTTTGTTGTTTTTATAAAAACGAGAATTTTTCTGCATCTACCAAAACCACTAAAAGCTGCTATTGAAAGCTCTTAACATTTATTTTCTTATTCCTTACACAACCGAAATAACCATTTCACCTGACGTAAGTAAGCACCTACGAAGTATTGAAAATCACATAGCGGTGTATAAGAACCGGTGAATTCTTGACGTATAATGAGATCACGTAGGCAACGCAACATGAAAAAAAAAAAAAGAAAGAACGTCGATTTCGTAGGTATACGAGGTTTTTCTTTAAAAGTATAATAGTGGTCGGCCATTTACACCTCCAATCGAAAACGTGCGAAAGTCGATTCGCTTCGCAAAAGAAACAATAAAAACGTAAGACCAAAGAGTGCCTCATCACAACAGGAGGTGAACACTACAATACAAACTTTTTTTTTATCTAAAATACCGAACTACCTATTTCCGTAATCTTTACATTCTAATCCAAAAATTTCGAGAATTTTAACGATTCCTAAACAATGTTAACGACAGATTTTATTATGTACCTACTGAATTCGCTTATAATGACACCGGATATAATGACAATACATTTATTGTGACGCAACTTAATTAGATATGTCGCACCATTTTAATACTGAGTATTACACTGTATACGAAATGTGGACTTTGGAATAGGCAATTTCAACGGGATATTTAAGAAGCCACACCACCGAAGAAAGGTTTTTTCTTTTTTTTTTTTTTAATTTTTCTGTGGTTTCCTTGGATCACTTAGGCAAATGCTGGGGCAGTAATATTCCACAGATAATCTTTCATTCTCTTCTGTCTTCATTTCGTCCGTCTCAACTTTCTCACCCGAACCACCTCCCACCCATTCCCACGATTCCTGAAAGCAGGCTGAAGAGGGCCTTTCGCCCTGCCTTCCGGCGTAGTCCGGAGGGACTGCTCGCCCACCAGAATTACTGGCTGGTGGGAATGAAATACCCAAAAGTTTTTTTTTGTCCAATCAGTCTTAGGATTGACGACCTTATGATGATGAACCCTAAGCATATATGACAAAAAGTTAGAAGAAGCCACCAATTTTCGATATCAGAATGAAAAAAGTGATAGAGGATATAAAGCGAAGATTGTTACCAAATTGTTTTTCAGTGATATAGATCTTCATAATATACGCGACAAGATACCCTTTAGTACTTTTTTCAAAGAAATAAGGTGATAATTACCATAACTTACAATGATAATTTTATTTGTAATTAGCAATATTTTTTTCGGTGTGGGTGTGGCAGGTGGATGCTCAAGTTTTTAATTGTACAGCAAAGAATTCGTTATATGAAATATTATTCTGAAAATTCAATTTTTGAATTTTTTATCCACTACACACTACCTCAAATTACTGAGGGATAAATTGTTGCTGTTCTCACACCCCCGCCGGGAATCGAACCCGGGCCGTTTGGCTTTACGCACCAATGTTCTGACCACTAAACTACGAGAGGTGACAACAGCAACCACGACCAACTGACGAATTCGTGATAAATTATACAATTTTTCATTAGTACTTAATGGACCGAACGTAAACAAATAAATGCTAGAATAATGTAAATATGAATCATCATGATAGGCTTGTCATTGTTTTCGGTACCTAATGCTCACTTGTTTGGAGCATAACAGAACACAGAGTAAATATACGTACAATATGTACTTATGTATTATGTAAATCACGCTAGAATAAAATATTCACGTACAAGGAACAGACACTAGGTACTTGTATGGGTTAATACAATACAGACTGGAGACACTCTCTAATAAACATTTTCCTGCAATGGAATCTAGGTAATCTAGAAACGTGATAGGCATAAATAGACATGGGTATTACACTTGGATGATTTTTTTCATATAGGTCTGAATTCNTGTAAATTCCGTCCAGTGGGTTTTTGAAGTGAAACTTCTTTATCGACGGTAGGAAGTAAATTTACTAGGATATAAAACCGAAAGGTGTAACGTCACGTGTTACAGCGTCACGCGTCAAGTGTGACCCCTGGTGGATATATATAAAAGAATTAAGAAACTAACCTGTTAGTTGCCACCGATAATCCGTAAATTGCCATTTCCACAAATTGTCAGCAGATTGTGCCTATCCTGTATTGTATGTATATTATTGATATACGGTAAGTCTTGAACATTCAACGACAACACATCATTATCATCATAGGGTAGTCAGTCCTAAGACTGGTTGGACACGTACCTCCACTCTTTCCTATCCTGAGCTAACTTCGCATTTCCCTAAAACTATAACAACCCACATCCTTAACTATTTGCGAACAGTTATCTAATCTAGGTCTACCTCTAACCCTCCTATCTCCTGTTTCTGTCTCTAATACGTCTTTGACTAGACCTTCATGCCTGAGAAGGTGCCCTACCAACCTATCTCGTCTATTTTTTATTGACTTCCATAGAGTCCTTTATTCTCCCACGACCCTGCGCTATCCTCTGCTTTATATTCCTACTAGTCCTTCCGTCCTGACTTATCTGACTTCCTAGATATCTAAAATCAGCCACTTCTTCTAATGTTTCGTGTCCTATCTTTATATTCGCTCTTTCCATAATTTTTCTTCCCTTGCATTAGTTTTATTTACAACAACACATATGATGCATTTAATATAGGTTTCTGCAGTTTTATCAGGCAGTAAGAAAAATACAAGAGAGGTGCATATGAATCTCGTTGCAATGCGTGGAAAGAAAATGTTTAGTAAAAATATTTGGAACAGCTTTTAAACGTACCATGTTTGGTCGCATGACAAATAAAATTCCGGTGAAAAACTAACAGACCGGGTTGTTTTTTTTTTTACGAAACTTCTTAATTGTTCCCACTGATCATCTGGTCGAATGCAATACGTCACGCAATCTCGTGAGAACTACTTAACAGTATCTTTATTTTATTCTTCCGACTGGTTAAAATACAGGTTGTGGTAATACAAAAACAATTTTTCGTCAATATCCAGCACATCCATCTCCATCAGTCAGTCCTCTAAGACAAAGCAATTTGGCAAATTATGTCAAAGAAGGAGCAGCAGTGCGAGACTGCAAGAATTCGTCAGTTTAACTTCACAGAAGACGTAACAATTTGGATAGTGCCATAATATAAGTTTCACGGCTGTCAACTAGTTACCGCATTTGATGTCAGCGTTCTGACAACGTTTCGCAAACATTCCAATTTGCATCATCAGGGCGAAAGTATCCGTCACTTACAGTCACCATAACATGTGACTAAATTAATATAGCAAACTTTAGGTTGTAAATTTAAAATAAACACGTGTACTTTGAATCGGCAGTGTTGATTTAATAATTTAATGCTTTTTTTCATCAAAATTTTTGACTGGTTTGTAACACTTCTTAAACTATCGTTAGAAATTAATTTCCTATTACCAACAAATCCGTCCTTCAAAAAAAAATTTCTAAATTTTCTTTTACAATTTCCATTGTAATTCGATAATTATTTGTTTTTATTTAATGTTATGCAAATTAATCTAACGTGTGGACAGCAAGCAATGCAACCTTTAGAATTTTAACCGCTAATGTCTTGACTAAAGTGGTCAGTTTCCAATCAGCTCCGACAAGCTTCTAACTCTGATGATGCAAACTAGGAGGATTGCGATATGTTAACATTAGACGCGGCGGCCATGAAGTCAACAAACTTAATTCTCAAAACCGCGGAAGTATTAAATCAATTACCAATACTTTACACAATTATTAAAATATTTTTTGCTGACGATGAGATAAACTAACTCCACATTTAATTTTGTAGAGCAGAGAGCTTATTGATTTTATTACTACCAAATTTGTGTATTGGTTACTTTTTAGCAACTTAAATTACAATCAAATTATTTAACCTTCGCATCTGTTTAACACCTCTTTATACAATTGCCCATAACTTGGTGCCTACTCACATCAAATTAAAATGCGCTACATTCACTCGTCAAGGTCATTATTTTTTTTCTCCTCAAGATGATCATTTTTTCGCCTCTCACCTTTCATCGCGCAAACAAAACGAGATTTAAAAAAATCCTTTCCAACTATAACTTTCAACCATTGGTACGTACGTACCTATTAACTGTACTTATACATATACACACAAATATTTATATACATACATACATACGTATTACGCATTTGCCATCTTCTCTGCCATCTACGTCTTGTAATACAGCAAGTAGAAAGGATTCGTAGATGACAAATAAGTTCACACAATATAAATGTTAAATTGCCTCGCGCTACCTAACTATCGCGCCGCAATAATAACTTTGAAAGGAAAAACTGAGAAGAAATTGTAACAATCAGTTTTATGCCTGCTAACTAATCATAAATTGCGTTTAAAACCGTTCGTTTATTCGCTATAAAGTTATAAGAAAGTGAAAGAACATCTACACTCACTAATAAAATACCATTGAGCAGATTATAAAAGAATACTAAGGTAAAAGGAACATAAAAATTACTGACATATTTATTTGTCCGCATTTTTTGTTTCTAATTTGATGAATGCGTGACATACTGTCCAAAACTAATTGAACTCTCAAATCTTTTGTAGGAAGCATTTAAATGAATA
>NW_020439764.1:8220-10251 GCF_000699045.2 Agrilus planipennis
TTGTTGGTTTTAAGACAACTAACTATTAACAATAACAACACTCAATTTTAACAATTTATTTCTACTCCGTGTTTTACATCCGTCTTTCTACGACTGACTATCCCATATTACCCCCGCAGGGTGCAGGATAAGTGCCTGTTGCGTAAATGTATCTTGCGTCTATGCGTGCGTTTCCAGATGGCCCTTATGAAATCAGGTTACGAACAGGGAAATTCCACCCTCCGCTAACATATATATTAATATTAGAAAAAATGCAGTTAGATGATGGTCATTACGATACGGTAGTAAACGCCAATACTCACAATGTACTTATATCGTCTGAAATAGTAATATGATATTTAAGGGTGATCTAACGGTGAACATAATAATAGTAATACCCACAAAAGCGATGTCGTCTAAAAAAATATTAACAAATTAGCTAAAGCAGAAATTGTCCAAGTAGAAATTTTCCCTAACTCGAATTTTCTCTAACTCCAAGTTGTATTTAGGGGGTTCCATTAGGGGAAGTTTGACTGCTACAAGGTCCTCAATTAAATTTTACCTAGCTGAACATTTACTTGTGACATTTTTCCGGAAACCATTAGAATCTGTTTATTTTAACGTAATGAAAATACACTAATTGGTTCCTATCCTAATGAGGGTAAGTACGTTTGTGAAAACTACCAGGAACTACCATAAATTTTAGGAATAATACAATATGTAACAACAAATCTGCACTTGTTTGTCCATTACGAAAAATTGTAGTCGACGTTTTTCAAAAAACTAAAGTAAATAATAATAAATTAAGGTTTTGTGCCTCTCCGAAATCTCACCCACAACTCATATAATACTTGAAACGGTTGCGTTTCAATTACAATTAAGCCAAGGGGGTTAATCGCGTATTAAGTAAACAGTAGGTCACGTACGGCCGGCTTAATTTATTCATAAGCAATTAGTCCAAGGTACAGGAACTACTACACTCATTTAGTTATTAACGGAACAGTTTCAACAATGGCGACTTAATGCAATGTCGTCGAGGAATATTGAGCAGTTTATAGTTTAATGGAACTGTCAGGTTCAGCGCCAAAATATCGTACTAACAAACAGTCAATCATAATAATTTTAGGTACCTATGTATACAAAATTATTAGTCTCTGTACTGTGCACAACATATCATTATTTAGAGGACAATAATGCGATCACCTGATACGTTTTGTTTTTAGGGTTCCGCACCTTGAAATGAACAAACGGAATCCTTATACTGGAGCCAATCATCATTACATACATAAGGGCACATGTGTTCCTTGTTCTTAAGTAATCACAACCACAAATAATTCAAATTTAATAGATAATTTAAAAATATGCTTAACTTATTGTGCTTTATGACAATATAACTCTCAAAGCGCGTCCTAATTAGATTTCTTTTCAAATTCTTTAACTCGAATTTCTCCATTTATATAACTCAAATCTCCAGCTCGAGATTCTACTGCTTCTTTTCCATTATGAATTTCTAATAATTACTTCGGAAGACCAACTATAAGCAATGATCAATGCCTTCAGTTAATCAACGGAATTATTACCACCATAAATTTTTACTGCTATTATTTTATTATAGGAAAAAGTAAAACAATAGATAATGTTAGAATCAAAAAGTTACGCTAGAAAAAGACAACATAAACGAAGTATTCGAAAGAAAATGTACGTGTGACGGTAAAACTGAAATTTTTCTTAATTCGAATTTCCTCATAACTGGTTGTATTTAAAAGGTTCCACTAGGGGATGCTTGACTGTACTTGGGTTTCCATTTCCAATAAAATATTCCTATGCTCTCTGACGAAAAACAAATATTTGATAAAAGGATTTAATGTCAGAGGAACACATATGTCGGTATGCAGTAGAAGAATGGAGGAATTCGAAGCGACAATATTGAACGATCAGATTTTTCGCAATCTAATAGTAGATTTTCTAAAACATCAACGGCAGGCTTTAGAAAAACAATATTCACACCAGTCAAGTATTTAAGTTTTCTATGACAAAGAAAGAGCAAAATAG
>NW_020439765.1:0-3411 GCF_000699045.2 Agrilus planipennis
TAAATAAATAGCGCATATAAAGATAATGAGAAGTTAAACAAAAACAAAAAAATCTAATGGAATGCCTTTGGTCCAATATCAGAATATATTCGAGAAAATTGAATGCTGTCGCCATCTCCAGTGAATAATCTACGTTACGAAGCGAGATTTAGCTTCACAGCATCCGAATTTCATCTTGCTCCAGACCTCTCGCGTTTGATAGAACAAGCAACTCAAAATATTAAAGTCCTCATCCTCGTTCGGGACTACAGGAAGTATTAAAAAATTTGATTTTTAACCGAGGTAATGTCACCCAATTCAAACGATAAATGAGCTTTTGAAACGTCAAGGACTTTCAATGTAACAACTTATTCCTTATAATACTGAAATTAATCTGGATAGGTATTTATTGTAATATAGAAAATATAATCTGTACGAAATTTTTTGATTGCAGGTATTTTTTTTAATTTTAATTAAACTTATTGGGATATCAAAAATATTTTCGTTTTACAGGACTGATCATTTTTAAGTACCCGATTCGGAAAGCTAAGTCAAATAAATATCCACATTTTAAGAAAATTCTCTAGAATGTTTCATCTAATTATCTTTAAATTCTGAATTCCTCTATCGAAACAAAAAACCTTTTTTTACCGCTAGAATACTGTTGATGAGCAATTTTAAGGAACGCATTTTGTAAGATATGTAAATTCCCTTTTAAGACAAAGTCATCATAAGGTCGTCAGTCCTAAAGACTGGTTAGACACGCACCTCCATTCTTTTACTATCCTTTGTTTTCCTAAAACTAGAACATCCCACATCTTTAACTATTTGCGAACAGTAATCTAATCTAGGTCTACCTCGACTCCTCTTAACGCATGTTTCTGCCTCTAATACGTCTGTTACTAGACCTTTATGCCTGAGAAGGTGTCCTACCAACCTATCTCGCCAATTTCTTACTGACTTCCCCAGAGTCCTCTGTTCTCCTATTCTTTTTAATACCTCTTCATTTCTAACCTTCTCTATCCACGGTATCCTTTGCCTATAACACTACATTTCGAACACTTCTAACCTTTTCTTTTCCGCCGCTCCCACTGTCCATGTTTCGCACCCGTACAGCACCGTGCTCCAAACACACGCCTTTAACAATCTTTTACGAATTTCTTAATGAACCGTTCGCAAGCAAAGAAGTGACTTCTTTTTATTATTTAAGGCGACTCGACCCTACACTATCTTCTGCTTTATAACCCTGGTGTTCCATTCGTCCTGACTTATCTGATTTCCAAAATACCGAAAATCAGTTACTTCTTCTAATTTTTTGTCTCCTATCTTTATATTCGCTCTATCCCTGCTTTTTCTTCCTTTGCATACCAGTATTTTTGATTTACGTTTATTTATTTTCATACAATACCGTAGACCAAAATTTATACATTATTAATTACTATTGTAGTAGCAAAAAAACTTTTGAAACACAATAGGAGTGTGCACATATTACTATCCAATAAAAATAGAATGTTCGTATGAATTTTACTAAATCTAAAAGCAAGATCTTATTTTATACTTTGCATTTTTAATGACCTCAAATAATATTCCAAGTTTTAAGGTGCTAAAAACGTTTCTATTTCAAAATTCCTTATGAACCACCCACAGTATTTTTACACAAAGAAGTACCTAACGTTAGCGTGGTATTTTTGGTTTTGTTTCACGAACAAATTATGAAATTATAGTGGAAAAAATCACCGTAATTTGTAGGTGCGTATATATTTTGGTAAAGAAAGGCCACAACGAGACCGTTTTGGCGATTAGGCATAACAAATTGCAAAATGATTGAGGGTGTATGTAATTTTGAAGAACTCGCGCCGGTTCAGGTAAATCACGGGCAATTTATTATCCCATGTGGTCCTTTATCCTTCACACAAATAACCATCTGATCTTTCTTACAGAAATTCAACTAGTATTCACACAGTGAGTGTTAAAAAAAGAAAACAAGACAACAGACTTAAAAAACAGTCAAAAGTTTTTTGATTTTCTGCGGTTTATCCATATATTTAAGAAATTTTGGGAATTGCAGTGTGTGTGAGTAAAAAATTATTCTTACACAAAAAATTGTAAATAAGTGGGTGATTGAACTATACATCACATCTGCAAAATTAGATTTGGTGAATCTAAATCACAATTAAGCTAAATAGATGTTGATGATAAATATTGAAAATCCAATTAAATACGACAAAGTTTAACTATTTTTAAAACCCACAAAAATCACGCACTCTAAAAAATGCTAAACGTGTAGATAACACTCGACACTCTAATTTAAAAACACAATGTTGTGTGAAAAAGAAGATAAAACCTATTTAATATTAAAATGGTAAAAAATCCCTGATATTGGGGATCAAAATGGATCATACTCTTGATTTGCATCGTTTCATCTGATTCATTTACTACTAATCAATTCAAATCAGTTTGATTTCATGTTATAAATTCCTTCTTTTTATCATTGCTTTGACACAGACTTCAAAAACCAGGGATAGCACTAAAAAGCTCAAACCCCAACGATAAACACCACAGTCTCTAAAGATGAAACTTTGGAAACCATTAAAAAGCTCAAACCCTAACACCAAAACATGACAGTCTCTGAAGAAAAAACTTTGGAGCTCATTAAGAAGTTTAACTTCCAACGCCAAAACACGATAGTTTCTAAGGAAGGATTTTTGAAGAGCATTAAAAGCTCAAACCCCTACACCAAAACATGACAGTCTCTGAAGAAAAAACTTTGGAGACCATTAACAAGCTTAACTACCAACGCCAAAAAACGGCAGTCTCCGAGGAAGAAACTTTGGAGACCATTAAAAGCTCAAACCCTAACACCAAAACACGACAGTCCCTGTAGAAGACACTTTGGAGAGCATTAATAAGGACATCCTGCAGATAAGGACCAGATCCTGACTCATCTCAATAGTTGTTCAGACGCTAGCTACCCTGTTCTTTTTCTTGGTCTATCTAATATATCTAAGGAATTGAAGTCCATAAAAGACTCCACCTTCAAAAGGACTTTAGCGGTATTTGTTAACAGTGCAACCAGTGGAGAGAATAGTAAAAAAAATAAAGTAAACTCTATATATATCGACACTTAAGGGACTGAACATTTTTCGGCGTTATAAAGAGTGGTCATTAAATGGAGAGAAATAAAAGATATTATTTTACTATTCTATAATAATATGCATTTATTGATATAGTACACATTTTGTACACGAACATTATTATTCATACATTGCGTATAGCCTGTTATCTTCGTCTGATGTTTTTTGCTGCTCCAATATTTTAATTGTATTTTGTTACGTATCTTACTCATATCTTGAGATACTGCTGGATCAATTTGATTATATAAAAAGTATTTTTTTAATAGTTTCGCTGCATCAAGTGCTTGTTTGATGCTTG
>NW_020439765.1:7860-8591 GCF_000699045.2 Agrilus planipennis
CAGGTAATACAAGTGAAAATGCTAATAACAAAATTTTGGAAACATGAAATGCGTTACCAAACACTTTTAATTGTTTGAAGAAGCTGGCTTATGCTATTTTAACAATGTTTTTTCCTCAACTTATGCCCGCGAGTCATTATTTTCAGAGATGAATAACATTAAAGACTCGGTTAGAAATCGTTTAACAGATGACTCCAGTTCAGCATGCATTCTGCTAAAAGTAACATCTTACAACCCTAACATAAGTTATTTGTCATCTAATCTGCAACAACAAAAGTAACACTAATTTTACTTTAATTTAAATTACACGTATAATTTAAACATTGCAAAATGTACCTATTTTTTTGTAGTAAATAAAAAAGTTTAAGTTGATATTATTATTATTTTCCCAATAATCACAGAGACAAAATTATTTGATGGCACGTCTTTGACCCGATTTAATTTATTTAATTAAAACGTCGATACGTAAAGGTTCGCCATTCCTGGGCTAGTGGGATAAATTGTAAATATGGCTTTAATATTTAGCTAAATTTTCCTCTTTCATTTTTTCCGTGTAGTACATGAAAACAAAAAATGTGCAAATATGAAGATTGGAAAAACTTTGGCGGTTGTTGTAGAACAAACAAAATAGCTCAAACCCCATTGCCAAAACACGACACTGTAGTTGTCCGAAGCACTTTTCGGTAACAAGATTACCTTTTTTAGGGACTGAAGTGAACTAAGTTCTACTA
>NW_020439766.1:0-1473 GCF_000699045.2 Agrilus planipennis
CCACTCTTTCCTATCGTCAGTTAATCTTCGCATTTCACTAAAACTAGAAGAACCCATATCCTTAACTATTTGCGAACAGTAATCTAATCTAGGTCTACTTCTACCATTCCTAACTTTGGTTTCTGCCTCTAATATGTCTCTGACTATACCTTCATGTCTGAGAAGGTGTCGTACCAACCTATTTCGACTAACATCATATTTCGAACGCTACTAACCTTTTCTTTTCCGCCGCGCCCACCGTCAATGTTTCGCACCCGTACAGCGCCGCGCTCCAAACATCTTTTTCGAATTTCTGAATTAATCATTCGCAAGCATAGAAGTGACTTGTCTGATTTCCTAAATACCTAAAATCAGCAACTTTTTCTAATTTTTCGCCTCCGATCTTTATATTCGCTCTTTCCCTACTGTTTCTTCCCTTGCAAACGAGTATTTTTGGTTTACTTTTATTTATTTTCATACAATACTGTTATCAATACCGCTTCCATTTTATTTAAAGCTATCTGTAACTCCTCCTTGCTATTAATATTAAATTAGTCCTGTTGTCACTGACTTACTATTTATAAAATTACAAATATGAATTTAAATTGAAAACATTTTATGTACAACCCAATAGGACAAGTATTTTTTATTAAATGTTAATCAAAAAGAAACGCGAAAGTATGATGTAATGAGGGTTTTATTCATATTTACAAAATGACGATCATGAGGGAGAAATTATTCAATAGTTGGGTATTCTACTTGACCATCATGAATAAGAAAATAAATTAGGAGTACAATAGGTATGCAGATTATGCATCAGACATCTAAAGACAAAATTGCTAGTTTCGCAATTAAGTAAATTTGTCAAAGTCAAATAAGACTAAGAAAAACGTGAAAAGATCAAGTAGGTTAACAATGTTATTTATGCAGGCAAAAAAAAAACGCTTATGCTACTTCACCTAATTTGCTTGAACCAACATCAAATACAGAAAATTTTAATTTGTGTACATTACGGCAACTCCAGTAAATTCGATAACTACAGTTATAAAGTACATATGTATCTACATATATATGTTTACCATTACCACTCATGAGTAATAAAAGTATTTCACAATTCAGTATTTGATTCTACGAATATGTAAATTTATTTGGCCATATATTAATCAAAATGTAAATTTTTACGGTACTTTTTCAAAAATAGACCATCAGTAACTACAATATGTATGTACCAGTAAAATTAGAGTAAAGTAACGTTAAAGGCAAGTAGTTCAACAAAAAAGAGTTTCACATGCATATATACCTTTTATTGAAAGTGTTGTTGGTACTAACCAATGAAAATGCAAAACTCAACTAGAAAAATAAAAAACTAAAAATATTTATAATTACTTATAACATTAGGTAACGACGCAGAAGTCATTGAAAAAGGTATGTTATGGAATAGGTTTGCAATGGGTTAATAATTGCTGGAATCGTGGACCAGCTAGTATCAGCCTG
>NW_020439766.1:2613-7371 GCF_000699045.2 Agrilus planipennis
AAAATATTATAGTTTTGTACTTTCACTGAAAATAAATTGTTCGGTAAAATACTTTTGTGGTACATATATAATATGGACAGCATTTATATAACATATATACATGTGAATACATTTCGCGCTCTTTAAATTAAAACCACATTTGTAACAGAGTTAGGACTATCTAATGCCTCATCGTAACCCTCGTCATTATAATCACAAGTTTTATCGTCTTCTTTATCGTCACCGTTTATCCTTATTTCGTAAAGTCCGTTTTCCGAAATGGCATTATCGGAATGTCTCCGTTTGAACACTTTTAACGAACTAAAGTCAGCGTGACATTCGCCGAGTGGTATAAGGGACACTTGGTCGTTATTCAGAATACCACCACTTCCAACACCATTATTATTTACACTGTTCATCCAGCAATATTTCCGGATATTTGTGTCCGTAAGTTGATCGAAACTGCGCACACAATTCGACACACTTCCACCTACTTTAAAGTCCAGTTCAGTCTTGATGCAATTTTTATTGTAATCGTCCTCCGAATAGACGATCTTATCCTCTTCCACTTCGATGATCGTGCTGAAATGCGCTGGTTCAGCTTCGGAAGTGACCGTACTACTGGTTTCACAGCCGCTTGACAACGAACCCTCATCACTATCGACGGGTAAAATATCGGTTTCGTTGAAATTCGTAAACCACGTCCTCTCGCACTTTTCCTCGCAGGATTCCATCAGTTCTTTAGTTAAGCTATCATGCAGTAAGTTTCCTAACACTAAAATATTCTTTTCTAATTCTTCTAACTGATCTTTTGCATTTTCCACTTGAGTATTTGTAAGAGAATTTTTAAGATTCACATCACAGATCTGTTGTTCTTGACTAGCATCCTGAGTAAATAAATTTTCTTCTTGGATGGAATTTCGAGGAGAGGGCACACTGAAAGACTGGAACAAGTTCCTACGCCTATAGTCACCTACCTCATCTTGTTCTTCGGCGTTTTCCTCGATTATTGTAAGTTTAGGAGCTGATTTTGAACGTTCCAGTGGAGGTTTATAGTTATATGAGCCGGAACTTAATAAGATTTTTCGCCTGGGTATTGTTGGATATTCATACAGAGCATTAAGAAGAGATAATCGAGCATTCTGACGAAAGATTTTGTCTTTCTTGAACTCAGCCAAGGCAAGAGCTAGCGATGCTTTCAATTGCTCTTCAATTTGTTTAGCTGCAGTAGCACTGGAACAAAGAACTGCATGACAACGAAGTTCGTGCCTTAATTTTCTGCCTTCGTGTCTGTAAACCCAACAGAAGATTCGGGGAAAGTGTGATGGGGCAGAACAAAATGTCAAACGGTTTGCCCAATATTCCGTTAGACCATGATCTTTCGTTGTTGCCTTCAGGCCACCGCCACTGACACTTAGTTGCATTTGAACGTCAGGTCTAGATGACTGGGTGTAGTTTCTCCAAAGAGTAGTTAAGGGCTTCTCGATACATCCCTCTCCTGAAACAAAAGAGAATTCTAATTGGTTTTTATAATTAACGATAAATTATGTGTCAAGTGTCTTCGCAATTTTAATAGTAATTTCTATTCGTATACGAATCTCGTTTGAGTGAACAGTAGAAGAGGCCCCCTGCTCTTACTACTAAGTACCTATACAGAGTGTAACAGAAGTAAGTGGCGAGTTATGGAGGATGGAAACTGCAATAAACAAACGTATGCAAATGCAAACACAAAAGAGCACCAATACTGATTATTATTATTATTTAAAATTCCATCCCGCGTGAAGAAAAGTCTGTGAACACCAAGTAGACTATGCAGTATTTTTCTTTCGAAACTACCGACACAAATCCACTAGCGACTGAAAATCGGATTGAAGCAAGGCTTGCACTCGCTGCAAATGATAAGGATGCAGCAACTGTTCCTTTCAAAATTGTCACACTGAGAGGAACGAACGTTCTCTGCTATTTCGCATGTAATACTTTGGGGGATTGTCTTCTTTGAAATCGAGGAGTTCGTCCCTACAGCAGCGATATATTTCAATCCCGTAAATACGTACTGGCTTACAGTAGTAATTAATGTTGTATTGTTGAATTAGGTTATTAAACAGCACAAGAATTAAACATTAAAAGAATAAACGCCCTGAATCACACTTTTTCTAATCTAACAATTAAACAATACATGAGCAAAAAAATGCAAAACAAATACTACACTGATACTAGTAGTCACCAGCTGATTGAGTACAGCGTTGCGGTCGTATTTATGAACCAGGGCCGGATGTACTTTCAATTGCGTTTTTCTCGAAACTTGCGAATATACAAACTCTTAATTTATAATTTATAGTGCTCTATCACCTCCTGCAAGCTTGGCATCCTGTATATTAAAAAACAAGAGAGACTACAATAACTATAACATAAAGGTAAGCGTCGATTTTGTAACGAAATAAAAAATTATTCACTGACAATGTCAAGCTAGTGTAATATTTAGCAACACGTTGGAAATTCTTTAATTAACACTGTATTCACAAAAACTATTTTGCTGTACGTATATTTACATATGTAAGTTGTAATTAAAGGCAGTCGTTAAAGGAAAAAATTATGAAGAAGGTAAAATATTGAAGATTCATTAATTTACCTGAGGTGCTTTTTAAATACAGAGAAATTAAAGGTAATTTGTGACGCAAAAGTGAGTTGCGTAACATCTATACCTGCAGATTCATCATGTGCTATTGCTCGTATAAAACTACTATTCAAATTTCAAGAAATAAACTTTTTTAAAGCTTGTACCAAATACTTATTATTTAGTGCAGTACTATTTATGAAAATACGTTCATTCGTTTGCAAATTATTTCATCATTAGCAATAAAATTTTTTCATTATCAAAGGAATGGAATAAAACATAACATTCGAATAGTACTGGACCATACATAGATTTGCACAAAAACAATAATACGTATAAAGGATGATCCCTTTGTTCCGTCTTTGACCTATTTATAATAACAAACATAGTGTCCACTAAGCTCAACATTTTTTTACCATCGATGTTCTGGCATTTATAATGCTTCTAGGAAAAGAACACTCTTCAGTCCCTGAAAACCACTGACTTCTCGCTCATGTCACTACTTTATCTGACAAAAACCGTTTACCACGCAAGGATTGGAAAGATTCGGTAATATCTAGGAGCTAAACCTGGCAAACATGGCGGATGCTCAACTAATTCGCCTTAGCTACTGTAGTTTTGCAATTACATTACATTAATATAATAATAACATAATCATCATCATCACCTTAAGACTGATTGGACATGCACCTCCACTCTTTCCTATCGTCAGTTAATCTTCGCATTTCACTAAAACTAGAAGAACCCATATCCTTAACTATTTGCGAACAGTAATCTAATCTAGGTCTACTTCTACCATTCCTAACTTTGGTTTCTGCCTCTAATATGTCTCTGACTATACCTTCATGTCTGAGAAGGTGTCGTACCAACCTATTTCGACTAACATCATATTTCGAACGCTACTAACCTTTTCTTTTCCGCCGCGCCCACCGTCAATGTTTCGCACCCGTACAGCGCCGCGCTCCAAACATCTTTTTCGAATTTCTGAATTAATCATTCGCAAGCATAGAAGTGACTTGTCTGATTTCCTAAATACCTAAAATCAGCAACTTTTTCTAATTTTTCGCCTCCGATCTTTATATTCGCTCTTTCCCTACTGTTTCTTCCCTTGCAAACGAGTATTTTTGGTTTACTTTTATTTATTTTCATACAATACTGTTATCAATACCGCTTCCATTTTATTTAAAGCTATCTGTAACTCCTCCTTGCTATTAATATTAAATTAGTCCTGTTGTCACTGACTTACTATTTATAAAATTACAAATATGAATTTAAATTGAAAACATTTTATGTACAACCCAATAGGACAAGTATTTTTTATTAAATGTTAATCAAAAAGAAACGCGAAAGTATGATGTAATGAGGGTTTTATTCATATTTACAAAATGACGATCATGAGGGAGAAATTATTCAATAGTTGGGTATTCTACTTGACCATCATGAATAAGAAAATAAATTAGGAGTACAATAGGTATGCAGATTATGCATCAGACATCTAAAGACAAAATTGCTAGTTTCGCAATTAAGTAAATTTGTCAAAGTCAAATAAGACTAAGAAAAACGTGAAAAGATCAAGTAGGTTAACAATGTTATTTATGCAGGCAAAAAAAAAACGCTTATGCTACTTCACCTAATTTGCTTGAACCAACATCAAATACAGAAAATTTTAATTTGTGTACATTACGGCAACTCCAGTAAATTCGATAACTACAGTTATAAAGTACATATGTATCTACATATATATGTTTACCATTACCACTCATGAGTAATAAAAGTATTTCACAATTCAGTATTTGATTCTACGAATATGTAAATTTATTTGGCCATATATTAATCAAAATGTAAATTTTTACGGTACTTTTTCAAAAATAGACCATCAGTAACTACAATATGTATGTACCAGTAAAATTAGAGTAAAGTAACGTTAAAGGCAAGTAGTTCAACAAAAAAGAGTTTCACATGCATATATACCTTTTATTGAAAGTGTTGTTGGTACTAACCAATGAAAATGCAAAACTCAACTAGAAAAATAAAAAACTAAAAATATTTATAATTACTTATAACATTAGGTAACGACGCAGAAGTCATTGAAAAAGGTATGTTATGGAATAGGTTTGCAATGGGTTAATAATTGCTGGAATCGTGGACCAGCTAGTATCAGCCTG
>NW_020439766.1:7871-12202 GCF_000699045.2 Agrilus planipennis
AGTTAATCAATCCCACCCATAGAAACTGTATATTACAAAAAAAACAATATATTTTTATAACTGATTTTATTTACATATTTTTCGTGGAACACTGACTTTACTAGACAAACAGTAATTTTTCTTACACGATAAAGTAATCTTTTTGTGAAAATATGTCGTGTTCCTAGTACCCCGAGAAATCTTCCTCCCGTTGAGTCTATTTAGTTTAATTTAACTTTATTAATCATCAACTTATTTAAAAATATCTTCCCATCAACTATTTCAGCTTTATAAATTTCATTTGTACAACTGGTCTACTCTAGAACATAGATACGACAAGTCGATATCCTTATGGGTCTTGTTGAACATATGAATTCTAATATTAATTTGAAAATTCATTTTAATTTTCTCCCACTACAAACTACCTCAAGTTAATGAGGGAAAAATTTGTTGCTGTTGTCACACCCTTGCCGGGAATCGAACCCGGGATCTTTGGCTTTACGTACCAATGCTCTGATCAGTAAGCTTAGTCGGTGACACTCGAATTCGGCAAGGGTGTAACAACAGCAACAAATTTTTCCCTCATTAACTTAAAGTAGTTTATTGTGGGAAAAAAATAGAATGAATTTTCACATTAATTAATATTTGATATTAACCCCTATTAAATGTCAAAGTGTTTCATAATTATAATAAGAACATTTTATTTAAAGCTATCTGTAACTCCTCCTTGCTATTAATATTAAATTAGTCCTGTTGTCACTGACTTACTATTTATAAAATTACAAATATGAATTTAAATTGAAAACATTTTATGTACAACCCAATAGGACAAGTATTTTTTATTAAATGTTAATCAAAAAGAAACGCGAAAGTATGATGTAATGAGGGTTTTATTCATATTTACAAAATGACGATCATGAGGGAGAAATTATTCAATAGTTGGGTATTCTACTTGACCATCATGAATAAGAAAATAAATTAGGAGTACAATAGGTATGCAGATTATGCATCAGACATCTAAAGACAAAATTGCTAGTTTCGCAATTAAGTAAATTTGTCAAAGTCAAATAAGACTAAGAAAAACGTGAAAAGATCAAGTAGGTTAACAATGTTATTTATGCAGGCAAAAAAAAAACGCTTATGCTACTTCACCTAATTTGCTTGAACCAACATCAAATACAGAAAATTTTAATTTGTGTACATTACGGCAACTCCAGTAAATTCGATAACTACAGTTATAAAGTACATATGTATCTACATATATATGTTTACCATTACCACTCATGAGTAATAAAAGTATTTCACAATTCAGTATTTGATTCTACGAATATGTAAATTTATTTGGCCATATATTAATCAAAATGTAAATTTTTACGGTACTTTTTCAAAAATAGACCATCAGTAACTACAATATGTATGTACCAGTAAAATTAGAGTAAAGTAACGTTAAAGGCAAGTAGTTCAACAAAAAAGAGTTTCACATGCATATATACCTTTTATTGAAAGTGTTGTTGGTACTAACCAATGAAAATGCAAAACTCAACTAGAAAAATAAAAAACTAAAAATATTTATAATTACTTATAACATTAGGTAACGACGCAGAAGTCATTGAAAAAGGTATGTTATGGAATAGGTTTGCAATGGGTTAATAATTGCTGGAATCGTGGACCAGCTAGTATCAGCCTGTTTATCCCGACATGGTAAATAAATCTATTCTCTGCTTCTTCCCCTTGGTTTTATATACGAAAAAAGAATCAAAACTAATATGGGTAGTAATGTTTTATTTGGATCTATAGGCCTTGATTCTTTTTCAATGTTAATGAATACTTGAACCCTAGCATAGAAGAATTGGGTCACGAGGTACATCATTATTAGAGCAAGAAGAACTAGAAAAACATAGTGGTAGCTCAGTTTTGTAACTATTACGACTAACAAAATAATAAGTAATTTACCGAAACTGTTAAACATGGATAACGATTTCGATTTTATTTACTTTCGTCAGAATACATGACAATCTCGATAAATCAAACCGAAGATGCTCGATTTAACCATGTTTGTTCTAATGATATGATTGATATTCGTTGTTAACTATCTATCTATTTCAAATATTACACGGGAGCCTTACGATAGTTTAAAGATATAAGTAGAAGACTTGTAAGAAATTACTACAAATAGCGTAATAAACGCCATCTGTAGTATATTGCTACCTTTAGTGGAATCCAAAAACGTTCAAGAAGGTCCATAAGGATATCGACTTATCAAACCGAATCCACATTGTAGCTAACCCTAGGTGATAGTGATAGGCACATAACCACACAGGACCTCATCCTACATCCAATGTTACAAACTTTACCCCTTTATAATGCACGCCAGTGAATGTAAGGTGGTAAGAGCAATGACAATGATGATTCCACAATATGATTGACTCTTTATTTCTGACTATACACTTACCCGTCAATCTGACCTTCAATGAATCTCCTTACAGGTCAAAAAGTTCATGGTGGTCATTAGACAGTTTCAATAGAACACAGACTTAACTATCTGCTGCCTGATGAGATCCAATGAGATCGAAATCGCTATCCGCGTCTGACGATTACCACCATGAACTTTGAGATTTGTAGGGAAATACAGTAATGATCAGACTGACTGGTGAGTAGGCGAAAATACAAGACCTTTAGGTTGGAAAACCTCTGCTTTATCTATATATCAATCACGTTTGTTTTTGTTACAATTTTTACTTACATTACCTGTCTACATTATTTTTAAAAATACTTTGATTTCGGAAACTGTTTTCTTAACATCCACAGGATTCATTCATCACACGTCATAACATTTAAGACCATCAATAATATTTTATTATGATGCCGTTACGTCGAATATGCGTCATTATCTAAAAGTACTTTTATTGACATAAACATATTTAATTTTCTTAAACCATAACTAAAAATAGCATTTTAGGCAGTGTTTCATGTTTATACAGTCAGTATGGAAAATTTGTAAATTTCATGAATGATAACTTGTTTATTATTAACACAAAGTTGTCTGTGATTGATAATAATTAACAATAATTCTTGGAAAAATATAAACTCTCAAATTTGTTTACAAATAGATATATATAGTTAATCAATCCCACCCATAGAAACTGTATATTACAAAAAAAACAATATATTTTTATAACTGATTTTATTTACATATTTTTCGTGGAACACTGACTTTACTAGACAAACAGTAATTTTTCTTACACGATAAAGTAATCTTTTTGTGAAAATATGTCGTGTTCCTAGTACCCCGAGAAATCTTCCTCCCGTTGAGTCTATTTAGTTTAATTTAACTTTATTAATCATCAACTTATTTAAAAATATCTTCCCATCAACTATTTCAGCTTTATAAATTTCATTTGTACAACTGGNCACTACAAACTACCTCAAGTTAATGAGGGAAAAATTTGTTGCTGTTGTCACACCCTTGCCGGGAATCGAACCCGGGATCTTTGGCTTTACGTACCAATGCTCTGATCAGTAAGCTTAGTCGGTGACACTCGAATTCGGCAAGGGTGTAACAACAGCAACAAATTTTTCCCTCATTAACTTAAAGTAGTTTATTGTGGGAAAAAAATAGAATGAATTTTCACATTAATTAATATTTGATATTAACCCCTATTAAATGTCAAAGTGTTTCATAATTATAATAAGAATTATTTTGAAATTTTTGAAAAAACGTAACAAACGTTGTAACAGTAAATTATATTACAATATAATAAAGTACCTAAACTAAACGTAATTCAAGGGAGAAAAAATGTTCAAACAAAAAGTATAACAAAAATACATCTTTAACAAATCCGCAATGTTAGTTGTACTTAATAACTATAAAACCGTTTTTAATTGGCAAAAATATAAATAAGTATACTCGATTTCTAGTAAATTATAAATATGTTGTTAAATTGTCCATATCGAACCCAATTAATATGGGAAAGGCAGCAACGTGTATTAGTAAGTGAATACCTATGCACAGTAAATTACCTCTTAACACTGCACAATATTATAGGTAATTAAATGAGAAGTAATTACTCACGGAATATATGGGCAACATGAGAACTGTAACGATATTAATATACATATATATAGGTACCTAACAAATAGCTACACGTAAACTTTCTTCGTCTAATAATGGAATATAGTCCAGGCAAATTAGACTTTGGTGGAAAAGTTTGGAATAGACCTGTTTTTGCATGTAAATTAGTAAAAAATTACGCACAACATTGGTAAACTTGTGCGCACGCTCACAAGTGTGAGGAACTTTGTTTATAAACAATTTTTGCGATATATTTTTCGTTTATCTTCTATAACAATTT
>NW_020439767.1:0-2798 GCF_000699045.2 Agrilus planipennis
CAGATCTGTGACCTAATAAGTCCTATTGTTGTTGTTATCTCTTTTTTGATTAGTAGTCAGAGCATTGGTGCGTAAAGCCAAAGGTCCCGGGTTCGATTCCCGGCTAGGGTGTGATAACAGCAACAATTTTTTCCTCATTATCTCATTAGCTTGAGCTAATTTATAGTGCATGAAAAGAAGTAAATGAATTTTCACATTAGTATTAATAAATGTCAAAGTGTTTCATATAGTAAAGGAAATTAATATTAATTTTTATCTGCTGATGTATAGGTTTCTATAGAAAACAAATCAATTTCAACTTATTTAGATAGGTTATATATTATTCTGAATTAATAATATCCTAATGTTTCGCCCTTCTGTTGGGTTTTTTTCAGGGATAATTGACAAGAACTAAACGTGCAACCAAAAACAACTAGTAAAATTAAGTGAAAGTATGTAAAATCAAGTAAAATGAACAATTACTTGAGCGAAATTTTAAAATGCGAACACATTAATACACACAGATAATAAACAGACAAAGTAGGGTCATTTAGCAATACCCTGAGCGCCTTAATAATGTAGAAACTCTGACCACAGATGTCGTTGCAGCGTAAATAATGAATAAAAATCAGATATTGTTAAAAATCGGAGATCGTGTTGAAATGTCGATTGTAAATAAGAAAACGGTATCAAAAGTCGTAGTGGGCATATTAATAAAAAGCACAAATCAAATAAGGATCCAATCGGTTGAATAGTTTAAAGAAAAAAAATCTTCCGAGGCTGTAAATAAACATAAATCGATTTCCAGGGTTCCAAATGTGCAAATGGTAAAATAAGAAATTAAACTGGTTCAGTTAGTATGATTGTCATTGCTTATTTTATTGTAAATTGCATCAATTTCCTCCTCATTGTATCCTCTTCTATTCTGATTGTGAGCGAATCGAATTCACACATGTGAACTAATCGTCCAAAAACGCCCGGGTTCCGACTCAAAATGTTCCTTAACATTATTACATTCGGGCTGTTATCCACCATGAATTGATTGATTGGTAATTCTTTATATGAAAACTGCAAACGCAGAAAAAAGGAAACGCCTTTAAAGCGGTGGATAATGATATCAAAGGGCGCGAATTCGTATCGTTAACGTTGTGTACCAGCAGCCCTGAAGCAACAAAAAGCAAAAAAAAATTTTTGAAGTAATTTGAGCGATATTGAAAGGTTCTCAACTAGCAGCTATATACGAATGTGGGTGCCTATATGGTGGAGTGTGTTGTAAAAAGCCTTTAGCTTCGTCTTTAATCCGCTTTGCTTTGACAGCACGACGAAATAATACAATGGCGTTGCAGGTAAACCGTTTACTGTGAAATCTTGTTGCCGTACCCATACCGGCACACCACCACCGTCACCTTACTCGATTGACATACAAGTAAGCCGATTATTGTTAACGTTAAGCTTCTAAAAGGAACGTATACGAACATTCAAACGAATCCTGCAGCTCCAGTTGGCCTCGAATGGCTTGGGTATCCCGGGCAGCGATTGATTCTGACCGATTGCTTGGCTAGGTTAGACAATAACTTCAAGCAAACCCTAAAATAATATTTTTATGTCAATAATGTTTACAGAGAATTTAAAATTCAATCGGAAATGTTGAAGGTAGGATTTTGGCAGGTTAGTCCAGGAAGTATCTTCGCACACTCAGAAAAATGCTTTATGAAAAATTATTATAAAGAGGTCCTTTTGTAAAAAATGCAACTCAAATTTGTAGTAAGGATAGCTAACGGTAAATTTAAATTTGACTATAAAATTGTAGGAGAAATATCGACAGGGGCTCAGATAAATTCCTTACAATTAGAATGAAATATTTACGATAACAACTTCATGAATTTCATTACAAATTGTAGTAAGATTAAATAAATTTTGTAGAAAATATAAAGAAAAAATGTAGCAATTTTTATTGAATATTTATTTGCGTTTCAGTTTTCTGTTCTCTCTCAGATACATGCATACCTACAACACTATATTGTATAATTCTTTCTTGTAAACAAGTATGCTACAATGAAAAGTCATTTTTGTGATCAATTTGCAGTACATATTCTTTAACGTTGTAGTAGAGAGAGAAACAGTTTGTAAGAAAAAAGGTAATTACAATTTTATATTAATTTTCACTACAACTTGTGTCTGTCCCTATATTCGCTACAACTTCTAGTGAAAAGTTCTACAATTGCAGAAATTTGTTCTACATTTTTCTCTGAGTGTACTTCGGTTTTCCTCCCCAACACTTCCTTCTACCCCCACTCTTAACCCATTTCCCATCTCAAACCTATCCCCAATCCCTAGCCTTCCACATTCTTCCCAGGGATGAGCAACACACAGGGTGTATCTCCCCGCTGGAGGAGGGGTTGTAGTCCGTAAGAATCCAACACTTTTGAAGATTTCCCCTCCTCGAGAATAATCTAAACAAAAAAAAAGTAGCGTTCCACCCAGTCGCTGTCGAGACTTCGAGATCTAATCTACGGTCACGTTGTTGATGTAGCACTACCACTGAGAATGTCAGCCGCAGCAGCCAACAAAACGTCTGGACAGAATAGTTTAATTAGACCACGGAGCTATAGCCCGAATCTTCATTCTACTATGGATTCCGGCCGTGAAAGCCTTTGTTCTTATATAGAGAAAGTATCTATTTCAGATTTCACAGAACATGAACTTGAAGAACCACATCATTTTTGAAAATTTACAGAATTTCTGAAGGAAGTCTCATAACACATCAATACCGAGTAACCCTTACGAAAGTTATTCCAAAGCAGATGAAAACTTTTCCA
>NW_020439767.1:6760-8588 GCF_000699045.2 Agrilus planipennis
TACCCTATTGATAAAGATATTTAAATAATGTTTCATATAACTTTCTCAATATTTTTATTGTATTTTTCATTAGTTTTACCTTTGAATGTTGTTTAAGAATGACTATATAAATATTTACATGCCTAGAAATGTATAAAAATTGGCATATTTATTAACTTTGAACCCCCATAACTTTTTATGGTACAGTGGTGGGGGAGAACTCCTCTTTCGATCCCTACCACCTTCGGGGGTGGGGGCCATCATCTACACCTTTACCGTTTTTTTTTTATTTTTATATAAGCTCGACCTGTATTTTCAGCTCTATTACATAGATACGAATTTTTCCTTTATTTTTATTTATTTTTATTCCACGTTCTTTTCTTAATTAATGGTGTCGGATGGGAATATTAACACAGGTGATGTAGTTATTATATAGTAGTATATAAAAACGTTAATTCGTAGACCATTAATTATTCGCTAATTAGGTACTCGGTCGTAAAAAGAAAACAGTGAGTATGTCTGAAGAATTCGGGCTTCTTTTAGAACGCCGCGCGTCGTGCCGCTTTTTGTGAACGACACCTAATTGCCCTTAACTTGGTAATTACATCTTAAGTACACATTTATTTTCTCTTTTATTAATTAATTAAACTTGATCGCGAGTATTGACTAAACCTACATATGTTCCTCTAGATTTCCTATGTTTTAACTATCTATTTATTAACGAGATGTGAATGTGTGTGTGTGTTATTAATGGCTTTATAATTTATTTAATGGTTAATCACCGATACACAAATCATTAATTTAACTGTCTGGCAATTTCACACTCCTCCGTGTAATTATCTGCGTTTCGAGTTTATTTATAGTTTTTTATCTGGCAACCTGTTAAAAAGATACGTGCTACTGTAATTAACAGCCGCGTATAAACGAGTTTGCGATAACTATGAAACAGGAGTGAAGTGATGACGATGCGTTCCCGTTTTCTTTTTAAATTACAAAGTAAATACTTATGTATTTCAAACGTATTTATAAGAATTATTATTGCAAGAGTTCGTAAGTTCTTATAACTGTTCCTCAAATCACAAAATCGACCGCGAGTTATTTTATACATTTAATACCATCAAAAAAACAGCAACTAAATTTTGACAATTTATCTAGTCAGACAGAGATGCACACTGTCACCGCTACATTTTAATCTATAAATCAAAGACGCGATCAATATTATTAAACACAGTACCACTGTAGGGATAGGTATATAGGCGCAAAAGATTAGTATGCTAAGATTTGCAGATGATATAGCAGTATTAGCATCTAGCAAGGAGGAGTTAGAGATAGCTTTAAATAAAATGGAAGCGGTACTGACAAAACAGTACTGTATGAAAATAAATAAAAGTAAAACAACAATACTGGTATGCAAGGGAAGAAAACGTAGGGAAAGAGCGAATATAACGATAGGAGACGAAAAAATGGAAGAAGTGGCTGATTTTAGGTATCTAGGAAGTCATATCAGTGATGTTAGAGGTAAATTAGGAAACCTGGTACTGTTGTGACAAAAAAAGCCGGTATTTTCAATGCAAAATTGGTATCTATCTTTACGGAATACAAAATATTACTTACTTATGAATAGTATTCGAATAAAATAAATTTGGATATAATATACAATATAGTACCATTAATCAAGGATAAAATAAATGATACTCTTCAAGCTCGCTGATGTATAGGTTTCTATAGAAAACAAATCAATTTCAACTTATTTAGATAGGTTATATATTATTCTGAATTAATAATATCCTAATGTTTCGCCCTTCTGTTGGGTTTTTTTCAGGGATAATTGACAAGAACTAAACGTGCA
>NW_020439768.1:0-8530 GCF_000699045.2 Agrilus planipennis
TCTCGGCGGTCGTCTCTTCCTTTAAATACTCTTTTGTTTATTTTCGGGAGCCTTATCCAAACATCCGGATAGTTTCTTTTTTATTTGGAACTGTTTAACTGATTTCCCAGAACGCATTGATAAGCCATTTACACACACGTGTGCTAGATCGCACACAAACACACTCGTACTCGCAACAATATACTTATGGAAATGATGTTCATATGATTCGCTAAAGAAGGTCTTGACACACTCACAAAAGCTTTATTTTGGATAGACCTTTTGGAGTTGTTTCATTGCTTTTTTGATGACTAACTTGTCCCTTCTTCAATTATCTTTTTTTTTTAGTTGCTACACGTTTAATGATTTGTTCCAAGGCTTTACATTTAAATGCCAAATGATCTGCAACGTACGTATTTAATCGCGCACATTTTAGGTGGACTGTACATATGGTAATGCATGTCTCCCGATGGATGTTTATCGATGTACCCCTTTATTTTCAGAAATAATCATTAATCATAATACCCATGCAGCATATCCCTTCAGATGTGCAACTAAACTAGCTTCTATAATATATGGTAGATTATGTCTAAATTGTGGTGCATAAGTTATTTTCTGATCTACATATGTTCATATTCCCAAATAAATTTTATATGCAGTCATCAGCTGTAAAATTTGTAATAAAGCCATCAATTACATCAGTCGTCAGGTTTAATGACATAGTCGCACAAACGTTTCCACGATTGTACAGAAAAGGATATAAAAAAGCGTTGCAGTGCTTTTCTATGTCGTCTAATTTGCATTGGATTCAGGTGGAATGATGCGGTGACAGTCTACAAACGTATTGTGTCTCGCAAATCCAACAATTTCGACTATTTTGAAATCCTTGTATCTTGGCATGTTCATTTGGATTAAGTAATAAAGATCTGACTAAGGTTTTTTCATCAATAGGAGCGAGTTAGCCAACTCCCTCATTTCCTCTTTAAAGGCGTATGAATTCAGTGATTTTGTATTTTGTACGTTGTGGTATGTATGGGCCGTTGTCTATGACAGGCCAAACGGGGTAGTAAATTCGCCTCTTTTTAACAGGCTGCAGTAATTCCGTGGTCATCGTTCTTCGAGTTTTTACATTCGCAGTTGAAATTAATATGCGAGGGATGATCCAAAAGTAGTGATAATTATTGTAGTTTAAAAAAATAATTTATTTTTCTACATAGTCTCCTAACTAGTCAATACATTTAGTCCATCTTTTTTCTAAACCCATGATTTCTTTAAAAGCTCTTCGTTCATTTAACCGATTTACGTTGAATATTTTAGTATGTTCAATTTAAAAGAAATGAACACTATTTTACAAAAGTATTTATTTTCGTTTAATAACATCGTAATAATCTACAATTATAAAATTTGTAAATTAACAGAAACTATAACATTTTCTCCGTTCCGTTATCTGACAATACCGACCACTCATCAATAAATCTAGTCACCGTTTCTTATTAGAAAAGTTTTGTTATATACATATTGTTTGGGCTTTCGCCGCGTTATTGACGACCAGACCGTTGTCCAGTATATTCTGAGATTTTTTAGTGAAACACTGAATTTGTTTAACACTATATTAACTGAAATTTTTCATTTTTAAACATACTATAGGTACATATTAAGGATATGAACTTGTGTCGAATACAGGTGTCGACTTAGACACTTGACTATTGGATCATGAATGATCGCATTCATTGGCATATGTGCACAATATAAGAGTGGACGGACTGGTTTCCGCTTATCAAACCAAACACTAAACAACATACAAAAATGATTCGGAGAATAATGGCTCATGATTAACACATATAATATATTATACATTTTAACCGCTCAACTGCTTCCTCATGATTGCTAAAATATAATATACTATAAATCAGCACTGCTGTTACAATTTCTATAGCGGACACAAATGAGATTAATTTAAAAAGGTGAAATTGTTGCTACCTTCGTATGTATATTACATAAGCAATTATGTACATAATTACTTTATAAGAAGCGAGACGAGGGATATTAGTACCATATATTCAATGTTTTTCAAAATTATAATAACTTAACTATTTCATTGCCAATAATCTTGAATCACAAACTAAAAGCAAGACATGCAATGTTACAATTTTATTGAGCTTCCATTATGCTATCCAATTTTAATAACTGTCGATTTTTTTTTTCAGAATTACTTGTTTCCCAGATACCCCCTTCTGGGAGAGAAATTGTTTGAATATTTCCATAAGAATTCAAAAAGTAAAGTATCCTATATAGGAAGTTCTCCGTTCAAACAGCAATGTGATCGATTTTTAGGCGTAAGTATTGCATATAACTGGAACGATTGTTTGTACAACTAATATTTCTTTTATCACAAATTCATACGACTAGAAAAGCATGAGAGGGTGGTCACAGTTAGTGTGATAATTGGAATAAAGTGTTTTCTTTGTGTACAACATTCCTTCACTTTTAAGTAATCGCGTTGCTCTAAATGGCGCCAAAGATAATTTAACGCTTGTATATATTTCGGAATTTTTAATTATAGTTTCTACGTATACTATTTTCATTTTCCCAAAATTTCCCCCTTTTTCCNATATAATCTACGCTTAATATAGAGTATACAACAATATACTTCTTCATTCAAAACGTAAAATGTGCGTGCATCTATTAGGAGAAATTTCTTTATTGCATATTTGGCTAGTTTGTTTGGTATCAATTTGCGGAGGCTGCAACGCTCTCTTAACAATTCCAATTTTTCGTCTATGGTACTATAATCACTGGGTGTATAGGAGGCTAAACACATGCCCAAAAAAAATTTCAAATATTGCCTTAAAGGAGGGAGATTAAACAAGCTAAACCTTTTTTAACACTCTGTCAACATTTAAAAATTAATTTGTTAAATTCTGAATTGTCGGTCGTTAATGACTTACAGTTCTGGTATACAATTTTTTGTTTATCGGACGTTTTCGACCGACATGCAAGAATCAAATCAGAGCCTCAAGTTTGTTGCTTATAAAATAAAAGTAATATTTGTATCTCACAAATCGAAGGAGTATTATTAGGATTTAAATTTTTAAAGATGAACATATTTTTATACAAGGTATCTAAAATTTAAACACAAATATAATTTTTTTGAATGTAGTTTTGCATGACACTCGAAGCACATTGGAGGTTTTCTATCACTTCCGTCACAAAACATACTAATCATTTTCACTTTGTTTTTGGCTTCTTCTGGGCATTAATTTAACCAATGTCTGAAGAAGAACTTGGTCGTCCGTTTCGTCCCACATCTAGACAACCTGTTGCAATTTCTGACCTGAATTGTTTGAGAGGCATATGTTTTTTCTGCAAAGCAGTGCATTCAATCCTATACAGTAACCAAGCATTCACTACGCATACATCTAGGAGATATGTAAATATGGGAAAATACCATCCGTTTTGCTTTATGGGGCGTTTTATACAGACTCATCAAAGCATTAGCAGTATCTACACCACCCATCTGTCTATTGTACTGCCTTACTATAGCAGGACAGTTTACTTCTACTTTTGCCTTAACTATTTTGCTGAATCTCTTCACACTATCCGTGGGCTCTATTCCATGCAGTGTACTACCTAATAATACAGCTTTGTCTAATTTACCTACTTGCCTCATTGTCCTAACATTCTACGCTCCGACTCGTGAAGTATTGCACCTACCCTTATTGCACTTATTGATGACATCCCCCAAGGTAGTCCATTCCCGAACATCCGAATGGGGGACTAGTTTACGTCCGAAGTGCTTTACCCCAGTGGACGCCATCATTTCATTTGTGTAGTACATTTTACTCGGGATCATAATGTGGTGGTTTCCTGTTGCCTTCCACATCGCAGTATTGCGCATCAGAATGTCATATCGATCCTCGTGATCTCTGCCACCCTAAGTACACCTTAACATCGTGTGGGAGGTTCGGCTTGTCTTTGGCAATATACCGCCAATTTTTTCTTTTATATTCGTCGGCAAAGTAAGCATTTGCTGCCTTGTCTCCATCCATGCGGCCATCAGGCTATTGCTGAGTTTTTTCATGAAATCTACGTCGCTGCGTTTTTTATTTCTTCATATCTAATTCAAATCTATTCATCTCCACTTTTAAATATTCCAATTTCTCTACTTGCCTCATTGTCCTAATATTCCACACTCCTACTCGTGAAATATTGCACCTACCCCTGTTGCACTTATTGATGACACCCCCCGGGGTGGTCTCCGCCCGGATATCCGAATGGGGCACTAGTTTACGTCCGGAGTGCTTTACCCCAGAGGACGCCATCATTTAATTGTGTGACACGTTCTTCTCGGGATCATAATGTGGTGGTTTCCCGTTGCCTTCCACATCGCAGTATTGTGCATCAGAGTGTCATATCCATCCTC
Organism: Agrilus planipennis; assembly: GCF_000699045.2. Lineage (NCBI taxonomy): Eukaryota > Metazoa > Arthropoda > Insecta > Coleoptera > Buprestidae > Agrilus > Agrilus planipennis. Next base: position 4,403 of record NW_020439768.1, read on the forward strand.
GTGATCTCCGCCACCCTAAGTGCACCTTAACATCGTGTGGGAGGTTCGGCTTGTCTTTGGCGATATACCTCCAATTTTTTCTGTTATATTCATCGGCAAAGTAAGCATTTGCTGCCTTGTCTCCATCCATGCGGTCATCAAGCTATTGCTGAGTTTTTTATGAAACCTCTACGTCGCTGCGGTTTTTATTTCTTCTTATCTAATTCTAATCTATTTATCTCCACTTTTAAATTTTCCAATTTCTCTACTTGCCTCATTGTCCTAATATTCCACACTCCTACTCGTGAAATATTGCACCTACCCCTATTGCACTTATTGATGACACCCCCCGGGGTGGTCTCCGCCCGGATATCCGAATGGGGGACTAGTTTACGTCCGGAGTGCTTTACCCCAGAGGACGCCATCATTTAATTGTGTGACACGTTCTTCTCGGGATCATAATGTGGTGGTTTCCCGTTGCCTTCCACATCGCAGTATAGTGCATCAGAGTGTCATACCGATCCTCGTGATCTCTGCCACCCTAAGTACACCTTAACATCGTATGGGAGGTTCAGCTTGTCTTTGGCGATATACCGCCAATTTTTTCTTTCATATTCGTCGACAAAGTAAGCATTTGCTGCCTTGTCTCCATCCATGCGGTCATCAAGCTATTGCTGAGTTTTTTCATGAAATCTCTACGTCGCTGCGGTTTTTATTTCTTCATATCTAATTCTAATCTATTCATCTCCACTTTATTGCACTTATTGATGACATCCCCCGAGGTAGTCCATTCCCGAACATCCGAATGTGGGACTAGTTTACGTCCGAAGTGCTTTACCCCAGTGGACGCCATCATTTAATTTGTGTAGTACATTTTACTCGGGATCGTAATGTGGTGGTGTCCTGTTGCCTTCCACATCGCAGTATAGTGCATCAGAGTGTCATACCGATCCTCGTGATCTCTGCCACCCTAAGTACACCTTAACATCGTGTGGGAGGTTCGGCTTGTCTTTGGCGATATACCGCCAATTTTTCTGTTATATTCATCGGCAAAGTAAGCATTTGCTGCCTTGTCTCCATCCATGCGGCCATCAGGCTATTGCTGAGTTTTTTCATGAAATCTACGTCGCTGCGTTTTTTATTTCTTCATATCTAATTCAAATCTATTCATCTCCACTTTTAAATATTCCAATTTCTCTACTTGCCTCATTGTCCTAATATTCCACACTCCTACTCGTGAAATATTGCACCTACCCCTGTTGCACTTATTGATGACACCCCCCGGGGTGGTCTCCGCCCGGATATCCGAATGGGGCACTAGTTTACGTCCGGAGTGCTTTACCCCAGAGGACGCCATCATTTAATTGTGTGACACGTTCTTCTCGGGATCATAATGTGGTGGTTTCCCGTTGCCTTCCACATCGCAGTATTGTGCATCAGAGTGTCATATCCATCCTCGTGATCTCCGCCACCCTAAGTGCACCTTAACATCGTGTGGGAGGTTCGGCTTGTCTTTGGCGATATACCTCCAATTTTTTCTGTTATATTCATCGGCAAAGTAAGCATTTGCTGCCTTGTCTCCATCCATGCGGTCATCAAGCTATTGCTGAGTTTTTTATGAAACCTCTACGTCGCTGCGGTTTTTATTTCTTCATATCTAATTCTAATCTATTCATCTCCACTTTTAAATTTTCCAATTTCTCTCAACTTGCCTCATTGTCCTAATATTCCACACTCCTACTCGTGAAATATTGCACCTACCCCTATTGCACTTATTGATGACACCCCCCGAGGTGATCTCCGCCCTGAAATCCGAATGGGGGACTAGTTTACGTCCGGAGTGCTTTACCCCAGAGGACGCCATCATTTAATTTGCGTAGTACATTTTACTCGGGATCATAATGTGGTAGTTTCCCCTTTGCCTTCCATATCGCAGTTTTGTGCATCAGAGTGCCATACCGATCCTCGTGATCTCTGCCACCCTGAGGACTGAAAGAGCTGCTGCCCTCATTCAGGAACTTGTCTTAGATTCTCTTTAAGAACTCTCCTCCCCCATTTAATTTCAGTTAATATTTCTAATTGTATTTCTGTAATTGTAATTTATGTGTTCCAGCAAGTTAAACGGAAATTTTCAAATACGTAACCCAGTAATGAAACATCTGTTTTCTAATATAATTTTGGATACTGTTGTAAAGTTGAAATTTAAAAGTATCTCAAATTAAGCATCCATTTTCATGGTCCACTTCAGAAATGGGACAATTATTAATTGGGCTCAAGAAACATTCTTTAGGTGGTAGATTAGTATTCTGCAATTTTTCTCAACAGCTCAAATCTTCGTATGGAAAAATACCCTTACCCTGTACCAATTCAAATTAGTTGTCATTTTGATATAATATTTCCTGGTTATTATTTTCTGTTCTCTATCCCGATATGATGTTAATTTATCTAAACTACCAGCCATAAACTGAAAAGAATCTAAAGAGTTTATGTAGGTATTATTAATATATTTCGTAAACGAATTGTAGTGTTCCTTGTTTACAGGTAGTAATGATATTCTCCGTTTTATTTCTACACGTAAAGCTTTAATTAAGAAATGATTTATTCAGATAAATTGTGAAAAATAACAGGTATTACATGAGTGATTTTATAATTATGTTACACCTTACATAGGATGGATCGCGGTAGTTACCCTTTGGATGACAGTGATCCTTAACTTTCTGATTTACATTTTTAAACGGTTTAGAACGAACATGATAATTTGTTGCAGTAATATATTGATTACAGAGCTTCTTTTGAGTAGAGTAATACGCCGGACTTACCCGATAGGTGGGACCAGGCGGTAGCCCTGTTCAATATTGCATATAAATACGTATAAAGTGTGTGTAATCGGAACCAGAGACTAAATAAAAAAGTAATTTAGAACAAACATGTTTAATAAAATGTTAGATAATACAAACAATTTACATCACTATGAGTAAAACAACGTAAATCGAAGTTATTTTTATGTCGAAGGCTTCATAAATTCTAACAATGTTGTCTGTCGTGTTACGCTTTTCTTCATCGTGAAATTTCCTCGTAGGATGCCAGTAACTTTTTTATTTCTCGTTCTGTAGTAGAAACGCGCTCTTCATTGGAATCTATTTCTTTTAAAATTAGTAATCCCTTTTGAAATGTACTGAGGTCTTCTGTTAAGCTTGAAATCGTCATTTGATTTTCCGATTCAACTGGGTGTAACGAATCAGTTTGTTCAATATCTTCATCATGCTCACGCGTTTCTGTAAACTCGTCGATTGTTAGCTCTTAATTGTGTGAATCTAGCAATACTTAGACGTCATCATCACCAATTGTTTGGCAATATCGACCACCTTTTTTAATTATACCATTGATTTGATCAGGATCTGAGGCTGATTCTCCTTTGGTTTCCATGGTGAAGAAAAATGGACACAACTTTTTCTAGACGCCATTCATAGTTTTTGTGAAATCTCATTCCAAAATTGTCCAATAATTCTTACAGCATCTAAAACATTGAATTGCTTTCGGACAGAAAGCTGGCTATTTTGTCTCATAGCTTCATTTAGATATGTAAATGATCGCCTTGTGTAGTAACCATTAAAAGTTTCAATAACTCCCTGGTCCATTGATTGAAACAAGCTGGTAGTGTTTGGTGGCAAAAATATAACTTCCACCCGTGGATTAAAATTAACTAGAGTTATAGGAGGATGACCTGGTGCATTGTCAATTAGTAGCATCACCCTAAATGGAATTTCTTTCAATTGACAATAATGTTCGATTTTAGGAATAAAATGATGACCAAACCAGTCTTCAAAAAGAGAAGCTGTCACCCAAACTTTCGCAGTAGATTTTCAAATGACGGGCAAACCAGTTTTAGATTTGCATTTTAAGTCTCTTGGATTTTCTGAGCGATAGATTAAGAGAGGTTTCAATTTACAATCACCAGCTCCAGTTTCACTGACCATCGCTGTCAATCGATCTTTGGCGGCTTTAAAACCTGGAAGGTCAGAGTAGCGATGTCGAATAAGAGTTTTAAAAAACGTGTAGCCACTCTCTGTAGTCGTATGTGATGAGAGATGTGACTATCAAAGTTGTGGTTCTGAGAAGAACCGATTTAGTAATACCGTTGGACACATT
>NW_020439769.1:0-1545 GCF_000699045.2 Agrilus planipennis
TTTGTGGTCAGAAAAATAATATGCGTCTACCTGTGCATCCCTTAACTCCAGTTTTTGCTTCTAATATTAATCTAACTAGACCTTCATATCCGGAAGGGTGCATTCGCCTATTTCAATGTCCTTCATTATAGAGATAAAAAAATATTTCTATTCCTTTTAAATTTCTATTAGATAAAAGGTACCCTATTCTTTTCTGTAATCCTTACAATCATCATCATAAGGTCGTCAGTCCTAAGACTGGTTGGACACGCACCTCCACTCTTTCCTATCTTGAGCTAATCTTTGCATTTCCCTAAAACTAGAACAACCCATATCCTTTGCGAACAGTAATCTAATCTATGTCTACCTTTACCCCTTCTAACTCCTGCTTCTGCCTCTAATATGTCTCTGATTAGATCTTCATGCCTGAGAAGGTNCGTTTTCCTTCATCTGTTGTTATTTGTGTCCAACTTTATAACATTTCCAATAACTCGAGAAAATTGTAACATCTTTAAATAACATGTATTAATTAAATATCGAACAGAAACACTACCATTATCCTAATTTATGAAGTTCTATCTTTTATACCACATCTTTGCCCAGTAATTCAGGAAAAATTTGTTCCACAGGCTTTACAACTATTATGAAGGTAAAGCAAAAATAAATTCAATTTAGAATATCTCCTATTTTAAGGTATTTGATTTATAAAAAATATGACTTACAAGTCCATAAGGCGCCGGATGACTTTTCACAAAGTTTTTCGGTACATCCATCAATCAAAAATTAAAAATAACCAACTATAAAAAACGTTTCCACTATATACATATGCACGCCAAAACAAAGCTGCCCAAAAAGTAACTGTAAAGTACCTAAACATAGTTTGGCTTAAAAAATAGATTTCACACTTTAAAATAGAAAGTTTCGACAGTAAAAATGCATATTACCTAAAAAAATACTTTCATTTATACAAATAATTTCTGACATGAGTGAATATTTAGAGAACTGAATTTACTATTCTAGGCCTAGGCATAGTCTACCTATTGGAAAATCCAGTCACAGGATAGAGTCATATCAAAGAAACTGTATCAAATTAAAATCACATCATGTATAAAAATGGAAATTGTGGAAAAAGTGCTACTTCTACTTTGGTGATGCCAGTTTTTAAAGATACAGTGTAAACTCTATATAACGACACTTAAGGGACTGAACATTTTTCGGCGTTATAAAGAGTGGTCGTTAAATGGAGAGAAATAAAAGATATTATTTTACTATTCTATAATATACATTTACCAATATAGTACACATTTTGCACACGAACATTATTATTCATACATTGCGTATAGCCTGTTATCTTCGTCTAATGTTTTTTGCTGCTCCAATATTTTAATTGTATTTTGTTACGTATCTTACTCATATCTTGAGATACTGCTGGATCAATTTGATTATATAAAAAGTATTTTTTTAATAGTTTCGCTGCATCAAGTGCTTGATTGATGCTTGGTGGAGGGACAGGATCGTCTTCTTCAACAACGTACACAGCTGCAGTTCTTATCTATTTCGGCAACT
>NW_020439769.1:6806-8989 GCF_000699045.2 Agrilus planipennis
ACGTACGTACGTACGTACGTACGTACGTACATACACACATCATCAAAAAAATTGGCTAGCATGCTACTAATATGTTAAAACGTGGAAATATAATGAAAATTCCGATTTCACTTTTCGACCCAATTACAATAACTTCCTAATGGGAAGTTAAAAATATTTTAAGTTGCAGATAAGAGTAAAATTCATAAGTTTTATAGCAATAAGCAACTCGAAAATGTCAAACCGATTTTTTAAAAGTATTAATAATTCATGTTTTATAAATGTAAATAAAATAAAAAATAAAAGCCGAACCGACACCAAAAAATTACGAGCTTGCTAATTATTTATTCATTATTCATCATAAGGTCGTCAGTCCTAAGACTGATTGGACACGCACCTCCACTATTTCCTATCCTGAGCTAAACTTCGCATTTCCCTAAAACTAAAACTGCCCACATCTTTAACTATTTGCGAACAGTAATCTAATCTAGGTCTACCTCTACCCCTCCTAACTCCTGTTTCTGCCTCTAATATGTCTCTGACTAGACCTTCATACCGGAGAAGGTGTCCTACCAACCTATCTCGCCTATTTCTTATTGACATCCGTCCTCTGTTCTGCTATTCTTTCTAATATCTCTTCATTTCTAACCTTCTCTATCCATCAACTAAAATAAAATAATTTATACCTTAAGATTCCTTAAAGAAGACATTGTTAATATTACTAAAAGTTTTATTGCAACAACTTCAATTTGATTAGTAGTGTTTTCCGACTGTATCCGAGCCATTATTGATCTACAACCCGAAATATAAGTGGATGTTTGTCGATATTCAACCCCGACAACGTATTTTTCTTTTTCGTTTATAAAAGATCCTGAAAATGAATAAATAATGTTGAAAAATAAATTTATCAACTTGTTGTAGTTTATAGCGAAACTTTATTACCAAATATGAGGAAGTATGAGTCTCCATAAGTTACTAGTTATGTTCCTTAAAAAAAACCGTTACAATTTATTTGTGATTTCATCTTAAATGAAATTTCGACAGGACTAGGTACTTTAAAAAGGTCTTTCGGCTCAGGATCTAATATTCCCGTCTTCGTTTTAATGAATCGTATCACATTAATATACCAATATGCTAGTCGATCGAGCCATCAATAAAAACGTGGAATTTATAAAATGGATTTTCAGAACAAGAAATAAATATCTGCGCAAGATGCATCTGCGAAAGCTACATGTATGGCGGGATCGAGACAGGCGGGTAATCAAATCAAGGGTACGTCTTGGGATGTTTCGCAAGGAAACACCTTGAATGAATAAATTCATACGTAAACAGCACCATCACCCATTTTCTAACACATTATGTACGAATATAAACCTACAAGTACATACTCATATAATATGCAGTATCACATACAAATGTACATACATATTTATGTGTATGGGTACAGTATATTTGGCATTTATGAGACCGATTCAAACGAGCATTTGGACGTATGTTATGGAAATTCTAAATGCATGTATGCATGTAGAATAACTAGTACCTAAATATTTCAGTTCCGATATTTTCCTCAAAAGCACTAGGTGCCGTATCATTCATTTTACATCGTGTATATCGAACGAAGATCACAAGAAATAGACTAAGCTCAAATGGCGTAGTAATAAAAGTACATACATAAAATGCAAATTTGATTAACAGAAGTACTCACTACTCTCAGGATCGAACAAATTGTAATAACTGCGTTCCAAAAAAAGAAACATACTTAAGTCGCAAGCAGCAATGGATCAATCAATAAATTGTAATTTTTCTGTTATATTTAATACATATTAAAAAAATCTGATTATGTTTGTTTGATAAATTGGTAACGGCTTTCGTGGCCAGTTGCTGAAGTGATGCTGTGTCCTAATTCGGGTCTACTACAACAATATTGTTTTGTTGAAGGATATACCACGTTATGTTCAGACCATGGACTTCTTATTAATTTTGCTGTAATATATAAGTAAAGAACTATTTTTCATATTTTTTCCAAAATTTTAGGTTCAGTAGTTTCGGAGATTGGGGGAGGGGGGGAATGGTCAATTTTCATCTATTACATTAAATAACTTTAAAACATTTATTTTAAAATTATAAATAAATAATATTTTTGAGGCCCTTAAAACAAACTCTCAATTAATATGTCACACGGTGCAGTTTGCAAAACTTTTTTT
>NW_020439769.1:13885-16382 GCF_000699045.2 Agrilus planipennis
GAAAATTAGAGAAAAAAGTAAACTAATAGAAGCTTGGATGAAAGCAGTAGGTATCAAAGAAGTGAATTCCGGAATAAAAATTTGTTCACGTCATTTTAATGCTCATGATTATATTTCAGCAAGTATTTACCATTAGCCATAACCTTAATAAAAAAATAAAACTACGATAAATTTTCCCTAATCGGCGCCATGTTTTTAGGCTCCTCCCATTTGACGGATCCCAATATCACGTATTTTTCACAGGATGATGCATAATAGCACAGAATCTAAAGAAGTACATCAATCGATGCGGTGTTATCGTCCGGACTTTTTGGCCGTGGTCCGTGGAATTTTACTTTTCCAAACGTTTCGCAGGTGCTGAATCTGACCTACCCAGTCACCACTGAAGATGCCGTCAGCAAAGGACGACGAAACGTTTGGAAAAGTAAAATTCCACGGACCACGGTCAAAAAACTGGAAAGAAAACACCGCATCGATATACGCCGACCGTGTAAGCCTAAGAACTACAAAAAGTACATCAATGATTCAGAAGCACCATGTGTCTAAATGCAATTTTTTAGTATCAGTATTATTAAGTAGATTTTTATAGTACATATAAGTGAAATGACCTCTATTAGGTATTTTTTGTTTATTATCATCTCCTTCATAATATTAATGCAAATTAATTTTTTTTAATTCACTTACGTAAAACTTTGGCAAACAGAGCGGTTGCATTAATTAGTTTCTTGTTAGAAACGCGAAATTAACTGGTTGGCTTTCGTCCAACGTCACAAACTAGGGAGACACGTTGGATTAGTGGTCTTTATTAATTTATAAGGAGCAGCGAACTACGCGCCACTACTTCAGATCAATTAAATAAATTAAAGATTCCATTTGCTTTAATTGATGACTACATACATAGGTCGATAATATTGATAAATGGTCTATCGACTAGTTACGGTGTGTGATATGTAACAATAAATCTACTGTGATGCACAAAATGCATTCCACTACGCTATTGTGCTTGGTACGGTAATACACAGAATAAAATTTCCCATGCAAAAGTTAACTCTTTCGCAACCTGTATATAGAAACAAAATACTTAATAAATGCTGAAAATTTATTTATATAATGGCATTCTAAGGAGACTTCTCTACATCTGCGAAACTATGTAGGTATTATATTAATCAAATATTTACAGAAAATATATGCCAAAATAAAAGAAAAACGATGATCCAGATCCACATCCGCATACTTGCAACCTAATAAATCTGTCAACAGAAGTACAAAAATTTGTAATGTACAGCATTTAATAACAGTTCCACACAAGTGTTTTTATCACATGTTTTTTTGTGCATAAATAGAACAGTTTTCCTCATCTCATTACTTTTTGCAAATACGTTCTGTACTTCATATGACTATAAATAAAAGAAGAACGGTCTTTCAAAATGCCCATAATTTTTATAATGAGTTTAAAGTAGCACGAATGTGATAAAATATCAAATCGTTTTATTATAATAACTGTACATATACTGTATGGGACGGTTTAGACGTTACGTTATGAGATGATGCATAATTCACATTTAACTACATAATTACAATGCAGAATTGACGGTGATAAAAACGACAAGTTAGTTGATAATAATTGACTACAACTTCAACGGGACGATTTCTGTAATTTGTATCGATTGCTGTCCCTAACAAGTGAGTAAAATGTAATTCTTACATACATTAAATAAAAAAAATAATTATCAGAAACTAACAGTCAATTAAAGTACGTAAGTCTGAGTGTAATTCTTGCCCAATTGTGAACCGATTTTAATGATTATGTTTTAATTGGATAGGTAATATCTAAAGTGTGGTTCTGTGTAAATTTGAAAAAAAATATTCCATCTGTAAGGGTGGAAAATTGGCACATTACGTCGATCTCTCTTATTGTACAGGATAGGTATCAAGTGTGTTCCTATTTGAATTTTTTATCCTTTTTACTTTAAGTTTGTTCACATTCATAAGTACTGAAGTGGGGTTTTACACGTCAGTATATATGTATTTAAATTATATTTATGAGAAGTCACAGTCTCATAAATAAAATCATTTATCTCACCACACAGTCATATATCACTGATGTCTTTGATGCATTTAATGTTAAACTAAAAGAAAACGGAAATGAAAGATGTTCCAACAAAATGGAATAAAAATTAATAATTAATCGATAAATCATCATTCTCAAAGAAGAATATAAAAATATATTAATGATTGCTACAGGTATACCTATAAAGTAAGAGTTGCAAGAAAGTTTTCACCTCTCTTTGTGTTCTTTTCCAACATTTCTTTATCTGAAACACAGGTCACTTAAAACATAACAAGAAAAAGAGTAAACAATCAACAAAGATATGTGACCAATTCTCAAGTAATAGAAACTGAGCGTTTCCAATGTAAGAAGAACACCTACTTCGCGTAGGTACTTAACGTGAAAGCTATGAAGAACAAGACTTTTCTATTGTCACGTGGAAAATAA
>NW_020439770.1:0-8524 GCF_000699045.2 Agrilus planipennis
GTACCTCCACTCTTTCCTATCCTGAGCTAAACTTCGCATTTCCCTAAAACTAGAACAGCCCACATCCTTAACTATTTGCGAACAGTAATCTAATCTAAATTGTCTAAGTAGTTAATGTCACATGTATACACGTTTGGTCAACCCTCAGAAAGCGGTGGGAATTTAGAAATATAAGATAGGATCTAGACAAAAAAAGAAGGAAGGAAATAAAGTGGCGGACAAGAAAATTTATAAAGTTTAGAACATTTTGTAATAAATTGGAAAATATAACATATAAAAGTGCACACAGTTCATTATTTTAAGTTAAGTTAAGTAGCTTAGGATCCAAGATCCTAACATTTCTAAAATAAAAGAGTACATTATAATATCTACACACAGCAGGGTAATTAGTCCGATTGGTTAGACAAACAGCTTCACTCATTCCTAATAATCTGAACCAATTTTTGCGTTTCCCTAAAACTAGAACATCACACATTTCTAATTATTTGGGAACAGTATCCAGATCATCTTTCATCATTCTTTGCTGCTACGTCTGACTGTAATGTCTGTCACTAGTCCTTCGTGCCCCTCCATCCTCCAATAACTCCTTGTTTCGATCCTTTTCTATCCACCTATAATACCACATGTCAAATACTTTTCTTTTCCACCGCGCCCACCCACCAAATTTTGCACTTGTACAACGCCCTGATTTAAAGTTTTCTTATTTTTCAAATTAACCATTCGCGAGCACCGAAATAATTTCTGTTTATAATAAAAACGATTCCTTATTTTATGTCTCTACCGCTTCTTCTACCTTGACTTATCTGTCTTCCCAGATATCGAAAATTTTTCCTACTATAAAAAAATGGCTAAGACTGTTGGCTCAATGCAAACAATTATTTTTAAAAAATCCTTCGCCTCAAATATTTCTTTAGAAAACCGTTGTATCGTATCGGCAACGATGAGCATAAGCGATTTATAAAAATAGCAAAAGAATTAACAAAGGAGTTCTTTTTTGACAACTCTAAAGTGTCTATGTGAAAGGTAAACACCTTCAAGATACTTCAGCATATAAATGTTCTTGAATTTACCCTTTAATCCGAATCTTTAAGGGAATTGAGAGCAAAACGTGCACAAATCGAGAGCTTTTAAGAAACATTTCGTAGATAAAACTTCAATAGATGCTTCTGTCAGTTATTCTGAAGGTTCTCTTACGTTTTCTACTTTTGATCTCAGTAGCAGCTTAAAGAATCGTACGTACGAGAAATTCACAGCTAACAGCTGCAAGTATTTCAAAATATAAGAAACTTTATTTTGTGCTTTAAAAAAAAAACAAAAGTCTAACGAAAACAAATGGAAAGTTCCACTAAATTCTTAATCAAAACTCGACATTTTTTTTCGCCGCCAGATGCAGTCGTTTACGAAGGTTTGGCTAAAGATGACTGAAGTTTATAACTGTGAGAAATATTGGTCATATATATATATATGTACGACATTTTATGTAGGAAAGAATGTAGGATGCTGGGTTTTGCTTAGTTATTAATCAAATTGTTTCTTTTTATTTCTAAATTCACTACATCCAAAAGGTCTAGTTTAGATTGTTAGAAATTAAACACACCCCAGTGTCAAAAAAAAATAACCGTAAAGGAAAAATCAGCTGACTTTATCTGGAATGCTAACTTCTTTGAGTGGGTCTCAGAAATATTTTTTATTTTTCAGCTAACAACGAGTTCATCAAAGATTTCTAGCAAATTCATCATGCAGCGGTATATACGTGTGAGCTTGGATAGCTCGTATGAATCGTAGAAACGCACTCACCATTTCATTATTTATGCTTCTAAATGTACTGCTTTGAGTTAAAAGCATTTGAAATTAACGACGTGTACAATTATTACTTTACACCACCACTTTATATTTTCATACGAAAATTATGTTTCTCTACTTTTCTGTCAATAGTGTTGTTTTCTTCAAAATAGGCAAGTCATTTTCTTTAAACGGTCAATGATTTATTATTTTTTCTTTATTCCCAGGTATTACAGAATTATAAATACAAAAATGTAGAACCATTCAAGTAAAATAAACAAGTGAATGGAATAAGCGGTATTCATTGAAGAAAATACTTATAGTTAAAGAAAAAAAATAATGTAAAAAAATATCATTTTATTTATTTCAAAAAATATGCTCAAGATTATCTAGTTTTAAAACTAACCCATCATAAATATAAAAGAACTATTAAATAAATTGCTACACAATATGGAACAAGTGGATTAGACAAATAATCTTATTTCGCGATCTTGAGGAAAAAGTTTACCTACACAGCTGTATCTCTGTTGGACAATTTCACAAAGTGTCCTGCAGAGAACTATAATTAATTTTATCACAAGAAAGAAAATTTTGTCTTTCGAAAGCATTTATCTCCAATTCAATGAAAGCAGTGTATAGGTACTCTATGTCCTTTTCTGTAGCAATATTTGAATTAAAGTCCTGTAGATAAAATAAAATGAAAATAAATTAAACTTGTGGAGCCTTCCAATTTAATTAAAGAGAAAATCTAAAAGAACTATCTTTGTGATACCTTTTTATTTGTCAGACGACTTAGATTTATCAGACAAAAAAGGGAATTATTTTCTAGAGGACGTTTGCAATCTGCAGTAAAAAGTATTCGCTGCATAATGAATGATACTAAATGAGAATCACTCTTCGATGTTGAGACTTTAGTCCAATAAAAGCTAGAGCAAAACTTGCATTTCTAACCATTTGCAAGTAATAACCTAGTCTTATACCTTTGCCTACCTCTCTTATACCAGTAAATCCATTCCATAAACCTAATGCTCTGAACCATTAATGCTTATTTCGTATGTTCTCACTTTTTGATGTGGTAAAATCTAAATTTATTATTTACTTCAGTAACGTGTTTTATAATTACACTATCTACTACCCTTTTACTTAAAAAAAAATAATATCTCTAAAACGGTAAATTCTAGAAGTAGGAAAGCATTGTGAATGTCTAAGTAGAATCATAAATAGAATACAAAACCGTCATTATATATATACGGTGTTCCGTTTAAAATAACGAAACTACAAATTTTAAACCAAAGTAGTTTCCGAAAGATTCTAATGTGTGGTTACCGTGACACACCCTGTATACATACGTATTCCTGACCAGTACGACCAGTAGTACAACTTACTAAAATTTCAGGAAAATTGGACAGGTGTACACCAATAACCACCATTACCTTTATTATTATAAGTTTTGTCCGACTTTTTAAATTGTTTATTTTTTTATTTATTGTTTTAATTCTTCGACATTTTAATAATGATTGCGAGTTGTCAAAGAATATATTATTGTTTTATATATGCAACGATTTAATTGCTTTGGCTAGTCATTGAACATAAACCATTACAAATTAGCGAGTCTATCTGATTTACATCTTCTTTACTTAAAAAATTAGCCTTGACAAAATCAACATCATATGCGAAACGTTGGCTGCCGTTTTTGAATAATTTGGTTAACATGTTAACATTTTTGTCAGTGGTATCAATGTGATCTCAAATTACTTATATAACAATATAATGTTTTCTTGCAGATTTGGTGCTGGATTCTGCTTCACTGTGGTATATGCTGCACTCTTCACTAAAACAAACCGAATATCTCGAATCTTTAACGCTGGCAAGCGATCTGCTAAAAGGCCCAGTTTCATTTCCCCAAAGTCACAACTTATTATTTGTACATGTCTTGTAAGTGTTCAGGTAAGACAGTTTCTTAATTTATTCACTCATTACTAGATTAGTTTTTCCGTTTAATACACGGAGTAATTAAATCAATAATTTTTATGGCCAGAAAGAAAAATACAAAAGTAAGATCGTTTTTATAATATCTAACAGCCAAGTTAGCCTTTAATGAGTTATTTTTTTTAAAGATCGAACATAAAGATTTTCATGCGCAGACAATGCAAACAGACAGTAGAGCAGTATTTCAATGTTATCATTTGTTTCATCTGAAACTCCGACCGTTTTTTGTTTTCCTGATTTTGTTAAACAAATTTACGTGTTTGTTCATTACATTAAACTAAATAAATACATACAAGTGGGTAGCAGAAGAAAAACCTACAAAACCTTTGTATTTGTTGTTTTTTACATGCTGTGACTGCTTTACCCCAATCAATATGGATTTGAGTTTATATACGCACGAATGAACCATACATATTTATAGATCTGTTTCTTTTTACATACTGCTGAATATGATCATTTAAATAATTAGGATTATCAGTTGGGAAACGGATGAAACTGTGTCACATAATAACATATTTGTCCAGTTCAACAAAGCAGATTAACAACTATTAAAATCAATTGAATAACAGGAATAAATTTCTCTACAGTAGACTATTTAGATATTCTTTATGTTAGTCTAAGCATACAGAAATAGTTGTATATTAAATCTAGGAAGTTCTCTTCGAGTTCTGTGTTAACTATTGCGAATAAATATTTGCTGCGTATATTATAACACGTGAAAGTACATATTTTAAAATCACATTAGCTGTATCAAGTTTAATATGAAAATATACAGAGTGTTTCTATAGTATGTGCAAAGCCTTCTGGAGGTGACAGACTACTTATAAAACAGAAATATTAAACAAATATTTGCTGGTAATTTAACAGCATCAGTGCTGTATTTCTTTTATATATATTTGCTTATGTATTGTTTATTATTTGTTAGATTAGATTAAGTGTAACTAAGGATGTTTATATAACAGGCAACTTACAGGACTTGGCTATACTTTTAACGTTTTAACCTTCTATACATATACATTGACTACTCCCATGTGACAGTGTGGTATTTCCTTATCATTTGCAGCGAGTACAAGCTTTGCAGAAAGCTAATTTGCGATCGCGAGTGGTTTCGACAGAAAGGAGCTGCAGAGCCCAATTTTTCCATGTAGGTTTGCTTACGGACGAACGTTTGTTTTCATAATAGTCATTATTGATGTGATGCAAATTCGCGTATCGCACATTCTTCGCAATATCAACAACTTTCGGTAAATGCTGTTTCACTTGTGTCCATAACACTTAAATGTTGAGGTGTAATTTAAATAGTTCTGCATACTATCAGCGATGAATAAATGCTGTTATTAATTCATTTTTATTGGAATGGACGTCTAAACATCACGTATAGCAGTTCTTGAATGCTTGCATTCCCCATTGATGTATCTGCTGGATTTTTATCGCAGTCAATCGTTGCTAATTCTTGGGCAGGACCGGCTTCGAATTGTAAACTGCTGTGGTGCTATTAAAAAGAAAATGTTTTCCTTTACTACGCTGTGATTCCCTAATGTTGAGTAAGATGACACTCTCAAAAGTTTGGCTATTATTTCAGAAAAACTCTGTATAGAAAATTGGCCATTTTATCAACGCTTATTTGGAAGCAATTAACTTAGGGAGGTGTTTCTTGAAAATATATATTTTTATGGAAGAATTAGTGAAAAGTATGCAGATTGAAAAACCGTCGCGTTTCTCAATAATTGAGTGGAGTTAGTTAATTTAACAATTTATAGCGTGAAAAATGGTTTTTTAGCTATAGCAAAAAACAAGAGCAATGTAGAGAAGCAAGTTTCAAACATTTGAAAGACCCTTAAACTGAGCTACGATTTATTAAGAATATATATTTAAAAAATATCGAGTGAAATTATGTCAAATATTCCTAAAAATGTTTTATTTACTGATATTAAAAATAAGTTTGAAATTGCCACGTTTTAAACTTTTCGAGTAATTGTATTTGTCTAGAAGATATAGAAAAATTTTGCAATTAATAATGCCCTAAAATGGAGCATGCAAATGTTACGCAAATAATTAAATGCCAATCTGAAGGACGTGTACTTCAAACGACTATTAAAAATTGAAATTATTATTCTACAATAATGTAAGTAATCAAATGTTATCCAAACTGTCATATGAGCCGATATATGATGTATATTATTTTTTTTTTATTCATCATGTCTCTAATAAAATAATTCGAACTGGTTTGTATTCTGTCGAAACTGCCAGACGCGGATCGCGATTTCGACCTTTTTGGATCTCAACAGCGCGTCGCAGACAGCTCCGACAGAACACAGACTAACTTTTACCAGCCGTCTTAACAGCGCGTTTTAGAAAATACCACAAATGGCGCTGTAAACGCCATCTGCAGTACGATGTTCAATTTTAGGATTATGTATGCTCCAACAAAGTCCATTTAAAATATATGGATATCTTCTTGCTGAAACGAATCCCGGCGTAGCCAACCTCAACGTGATAGGTACGTTACCATAATAGAATAAAATAATTCGAAGTGGTTTGTATTCTGTCGAAATTGCCAGACGCGGATCGCGATTTCGACCTTTTTGGATCACATCAGCGCGTCGCAGACAGCTCCGACAGAACACAGACCAACTTTTACCTGCTGTCTTAACAGCGCGTTTTAGAAAATACGACAGATGACGCGGTAAACGCCTTCTGTCGGAGCTGTCTGTGACGCTGGTGAGATCCAAAAAGATCTAAATCGATCCGCGTCTGGCAGTTTCGACAGAATACAGACCACTTGGAATTATTTTATTCGATTATGGTAACGTGCCTATCACGTTGAGGTTAGCTACGCCGGGATTCGTTTCAGCAAGTAGATATCCATATATTTTGAATGGAGCTTGTTGGAGCATACGTAATCCAAAAATGTAGCATCGTACTGCAGATAGCGTTTACCGCACTATTAGTGGTATTTTCCATCATGTCTCTGTTTAGACTATCAGTTTCATAACTGAAATACTAAAGTTTAAATATAAGTTAGGGAAGTTTCAATTAATGTTGAATTTGGCAAATAATGCACAGTTAGATGGAAGCTGTGGTGGGGATCGAAAATAGAAACCAGACTACTTGCTTTCACAAGCTTCCAAATTTTTCACGAGAGAAAAATTGTTAATATTTTCATTAAAAATCGTTGATTAGTTTTTTAGTGTGGAGTATCTCAACGAAATATTTACAGCCAACAAATTCATCTTGTTAAAAAAATATTATTTCGACCCTTACATGTGTATTTAAAAATTTTATTCATTCTTAATTTCGCTTTTCGCTTTGAAATGTTTAATTAATTTTTCTAATAAATATAATAATAAATTAACAAATGTCTTTTTTGTAAAACAAATACAATTATTAAAAAGTTTAAAACGAGACAATATCAAACTTGACACATATTTTATATTACAAAATTTGACATATTTTAACTCGAAACTTTTACATTGCACGCATTTGTAAAAATACCATTTTTATCATATTTTTGCAAATAACTCTGTCAAATCCTAATAAATCACAGCCAATTTTAAAGGTCTTTCAAATCCCAAAAGCTTTGCTGTTTTTAATAGTTAAACAACTGTTTTTTACGTCATAAATTATTAAAATAACTAATGTTCATCAACACAGTTTTTGACGCACTCGATGGTTTTCATTCTTTCCACTAATTCTTCCATAAAACCCCATGCTGCGAATTACAGACTTTTTAATATAGGTAGAATATATTTACAATTACAATATTTGATATGCCTATATATATATAAATCAAGTCACTGTTTTAAGACTTAAATTTGTGTTAGCTCCCGCCGAATAAATGCACAAATATACGAAGGTGGAGTATAGTGTCGATTCCCTTGTTTGGATGATGTTGGCAAGAGATCCCTGTAGAGTCTGATTTTAAAATGTGATTTGACTACGATATACTAATTTGGTATATCCCGCTCGGGAAACACGTAGTTAAAATCGCAGCTACGTATTACATCTTAAAATAAATCGAGTTAGGTATCTCCGTGTATAAAATGGCGCTTTAATGACTGAAAGGAGATTTGTTTTACTGCATCAGTGTATGTAATTTAGGGTGGAAGGAATACATATTTACATACATTGCACAATCTTTATTAATGTGACTAATGCAGTAAATTATGGTTCATTTAACCGCTTTGATGTAATAAATGGTTTACACAACTACTACTTTCAAATTACTACCTCTCATTATTGCGTGATTTTCATAAAACGAACTACCTTTTGTCATATATTTTACTGCATGTGGTAATTATTACTAGGTAGTAATTTCGATGTGAAGCAGTATTGACCTTTAATTAAACTTGGTATGGTAACACTGACGGATCCATTAGGTAGAACAGGCAGAGCCTATTTCATGAATTAAAATAGTGTTATACCTAATGTGACATTATTACAATACACCTATTGTCGCGCAATAGAACATCTTTCGCACAATTAGATAAATTATTATTTTTCTAATTAAACTTCAGTAAACACCACTGTTATTAATTAATAACTGCTTACTACCATATCGGCTTCTTCTGCTTCTTCGCTTTTTTTATTTCGCCTTTATTGGAATTGTTTTCTTTGGAACTCACGGCAATCAGGGCTGGACTTCTTTTAGAAGAATTCCATTTTCGGATGTAGGTTTTACTGAATTCTGGCATACCCTGTTACAAAGCATAATAACTAACTACAAAATCATCATGACGTGACATTGCCCCCC
>NW_020439771.1:0-956 GCF_000699045.2 Agrilus planipennis
TAATCGCCTTTACCTATAAATTCAACTTCAATCGTGTACTTTAAAAAAGAACATTCTTTTTCTTTATGTACATACATAATTGTGAATGATGGTTTAGGAAGCATTAAGCAGTCACTCTTTTTAATCCCCGGCTTATATTCTTTTACCTCTTATTTCCTCTTTTAATGGCGGTAAGTAAATTCCTTCCAGAGGAGGAATAAAAATCTTTATAGCACAACAATTTAAAGGAATTAACATAATTTAGCGCGAGTACAGTTTGTACCAATGTAACGGTTTTAAAATTACAGGTTTTTTACGAGTACTTAGGTTCTCGGCCAGATATTCATCGAAACTAAGAGACGTTGCTCGCGATTTCGGTCTTATTTGGTCTCATCAACACGCCATAAACACTTTCTATAAACTAGGTACTAACTAAACTAAACAACAAGTCGATGTGATATCTAAATGTACTATTTTAAGCGTTAGACAAGGTTAAATTTATACTTCAGTATCACTTATATATTACGATGCTCCCAAGTATATGCTTCATTTACTTTCTCTAGCGATGTGCCCGTTCCAATGTCTTGGATGCGCGCTGGAAAAAGCGTAGGTAGGGAGAAAAAAGCTCATTATTCTCTCGACTCTTGTTCATTAAACATACTTTTTCATACAGTACCTGCCAAAAGTTTTGTTCAATCATGAATAGCAGTGCGAGTCGAAAAGAAGCGTTAAAGTCTTTAGTATGTTTTCAAATATAAATAAACATCTCGTTGATATTTTCAGTAGTAATTGGTACTAATAACAGCACAAGTGAGCAATGCAATTTTAGTGGATAAAATGGTCAATTTTTCCGTGCAGTACTGTACGGATTATACGCTCCTCACCGGTTAAAAGTTTGGCCGAGAGTTGTCTTCTTCCTTTTCTGGCCTAGTGCTGTTCTTTTCTACTTTGCGCCGGTCAAACTGAAGGTCACATCG
>NW_020439771.1:6267-8418 GCF_000699045.2 Agrilus planipennis
TTCCTTTTCTGGCCTAGTGCTGTTCTTTTCTACTTTGCGCCGGTCAAACTGAAGGTCACATCGCTACAGAAACTAAACGAAGTATAAACAGAATTAAATGGATGAATTTCAAGTCGATATCTCATTTCGTTTCCAACAGATGGGCATGAGAATGGAACATATATGTAAATATGTATACGTATACCTATTTTAATATCGTTTTATTAATAATTTATTTATTATTTATACAGGTACCGCCTTTGCTGTTACGTTTTTATACAGATGTTCCATATCGTGTTCTTTTTTAGTTCAATCAATTATTGACAATATCGTTTCGAAGTAATTGCGGATTGCGGGGAATTGATTTGATTTCCGTTATCAAAATTATAATTATCTAGTTTTATTATCTACTATTGAAAATAAATAACCATTTCAATGTCCAATCTGTAAAACAAAAGTGGTAATAATAAATAGGATATTTAATTTATAAAATTATTTTCTGGCCTAGTACTGTTCTTTTCTACTTTGCGCCGGTCAAACTGAAGGTCACATCGCTACAGAAATTAAACGAAGTATACATCAGGAAGAAGGAACATATACACCTGGTAGTAGTCTATTGTAGTAGCGAGGGGGTCGCTTGACGTAGGAAAGGTTTATCATAAAGCATCTCCTTTCCCTTTATTATGGTATGTTCAGCACATCATCATAAAGTCGTCAGTCCTAAGACTCGTTGAACACGTACCTCAACTATTTTCTATATTGAGCTAATCTTCGCATTTCCTCAAAACTAGAACAACCCACATCCTTAACTGTTTGCGAACAGCAATCTAATATACGACTACCTCTACTCCTCTTAACTCCTGTTATTATATGTCTCTGACTACATCTTCATGCCTGAGAAGTTGTACTACTAACCTATCTCGACTATTTCCTATTGACTTCCATACAGTCCTCTATTCTCCTATTCTTTCTAATACCTCTTCGTTTCTAACCCTCTCTATCCACGATATCCCCATCATTCGCTTGTAACACCACATTTCGGACGCTTCTAACCTTTTCTCTTCCGCCGTGCCCATCATCCATGTTTTGCACCCAAACAATGCCGCGTTCCAAACATACAACTTTAAGAATCATTTTCTAATTTCCAAATTAACCTCTCGAAAGCATAAAAGTGACTTCTTTTTATTGAAGGCTACAAAACGTTGGCTGGTGAGGATTACTAGGAAGGTGGCCAAATAGATATTTATAAATAAATAAATAAATAAAAAAAACACAAAATTCTCCAATCGCAGCGTTCGTGATGGATAGTCATCGCAGTCCGACGTCTTAACCGTTAGCAATTTTTGTAGTAATAGTTTATCAAAAAGAAAGAATATTTTTTAACCACATCACAATTAAAGTTCACAAACAATTCCACTGTTTTTGTCGTTTCTTCAATTATCTCTGCCAACAGTTTATAAACTGTTTTAAATAAGTTACATTTGTCCATACAGTTTCCTTTTTATTTACTGACTCAATTGAGTCGCGAGAAGTAAGGGCGCCAGCATAAAACTTTTTATTGACCACCAAAAGTCGTAATTCAGCGCTGCCCAACTTTATTTAATCAATATTTTTTGAATAATTGTACGAAGAAACTTCATTGACCTTCGCATTATGAGGGATTAAGTCATCGCAGTTACTAAAGTTAACTCATGGTTCACAATATATTTACAATTGTACATCTTTCGCAGTTGTAATAATAGGTATTTGGGCATGAAAATCATCAAAATTTTGTTAGACGTTTCGTTACTCTATTTGTAACATCTTCAGCGATTAATTTCGAGTCTTTCGTTTCGTTAAATTATTTTGAAGTCAATTATTTAGTTGGCCAGTTGCAGTATTTTTAACCCTCGACACAAAAGAGGGAAGTTTAACGTGTGTACGAGGTATGTTCAACAAGTATCGGGAATTTTTGTTTTTTTTTCAAAAATTATTTATTTATTTATGAATATCTATTTTGTCCCCTTCAGAGTAATCCCCACCACCCCCACCAGATATTATACACTTGTGCCAACGTTAACACCATCCATAGCTCTGGCTACTTATTCCAGAAGCACCCTGAATATAAGAATCTGTTGCGTTTGTCAGGCGTTTAAAACTATCATTCTTTTCTACTTTGCGCCGGTTAAACTG
>NW_020439771.1:9406-10207 GCF_000699045.2 Agrilus planipennis
CTATAACACCACATTTCGAACGCTTCTAACCTTTTCTTTTCCGCCGCTCCCACTGTCCATGTTTCACACCCGTACAACGCCGTGCTCCAAACATACACCTTTAACAACCTTTTTCGAATTTCTTAATTAACCGTTTGCGAACATAGAAATGACTTCTTTTTATTAAAGGCGACTCGATCTTGCACTATCCTCTGCTTTATATCCCTACTACTCCTTCCGTCCCGACTTATCTGACTTCCTAGATTCCTAAAATCAGCCACTTCTTCTAAACTTTCGTCTCCTATCTTTATATTCGCTCTTTCCCTACTTTTCCTTCCCTTGCATACCAGTATTTTTGTTTTTCTTTTATTTATTTTCATACATTACTGCTTTGTCAATACTTATATTCCGGTAAGTTGTAGTCACTATAGGAATGTAAACAAACTCATTACATTTATTACCGTAATGGACTTTATTTACCCCCTTTATGTGACTCTACTCGCATTACAGATTTAGCTTTTCATATTTACATTGTTTGTAAATATTAAAAAAAGAAAAACCTGCCGACGAGTTTTCCCTTACTGCAGTTTTCTAAATACAAGAATGAATAAAAAATTACAGGCACAAAGCCGAGTTCCAGTTCGTACACCATTTACAAAAAAAATGTAACGAACTTCATGCCTTCCATGGTTACAAACTTAATGCATGGCTGCACAATTTTTTCATTTTGACCCAGGCAATATACGAGGGTGGATTGATAAGTTTCCGGCCTGACCAAGAAAAACAAGGTTTTTAAAAATTTTTTTTTTTTATTTCTCAACA